>NW_015090796.1:384540-517484 GCF_001431845.1 Calidris pugnax
GTGTCACAGGCCGGCGATCAGACGCTTTCAGATGGTCCAGCCCATGACTTTGACCTTCTGCGCCGTCCGGCGTTCCCTGGGGAACCGTTCAGCTCATGAGGTCTGATTTCACACTTCCAGGATGCCTCGGCTCTCGTAACAATGACAGGGAGACAAAGCCCTTTAGAGCCGGCCGCATGGGGACTTGTTTAAATTGGAAACTAGAGAGGAGTCAAGGAACAAGGTTACAGGCTACAGAATAGTGCTTTTAATAAAGAGCTCACAGCTCTGGTTCAGCTCAAAGAGGGCTACCTCTGTACAATTAATTGAGACATTTATCTGGAGCATCTTAGGCCTCCACTTTCTCACAGAATTATGTGATAAATATCAGCTAAGAGGCAAATGAGATGTGCATGAAATGAATTTTTAACACTTTGATTACTGTGTCTCCAGTCTTCATTAGAAGTAAATTTATTTGTATTTCTGACCTCATTATTAATCAATTTTCTGCGCAGTTTTTTTTTGGGTACCGAGATTTCAGAACCTGGTATATCAGACAGATTTTACTAGAGAGCTTGGTGATATTTAGGTTTTACAGTCTAAAGCTTTTTAGAATCCTCCTCCTCTGAAAAACAGAAACTAAGCATAGAAAATGAGGCACAAGATTTCTTTTTTTTTTTTCTTTTTAGTTGTATGTCTGGAATTCAGCCTTTCTTCTAAGAAAATTCCATGTTAAAATTTTGATTAAAGCACTTGAAAGTAGGATGAAGATACCAAGGTGGCTAAATGTGCGGAATGTAAATGAGTTTTCTAAAATCTGTTCTACTAAAATGTCCTAATACCACTTGTGCAAAAATAGTCTTTGAAATTGTTCTTCAGATGCTGGGGAATGTCAGAGTGATGTACACAAACGTTAAATTCACAAAGGTATGGAAGCCCATGCATGTAAAATTGAAGGAATAAATTCAGAGGCCCTTTGGAAATACAGTTCCAAAAGTAATTTGCTCTGTCAATTAGCGCAACCAGATTTCAATATACACTTGAATTATCTTCACAAAGTACGGAAATCTACTAGATGGGCAGTTCCCTGCTGCTGATAAAATCTCACCTGGTCCTGTCTCTATCGGCTGCCTGAAAACATCAGTCCAGTGTCTTGTGCTGTAAAACTGCTTGTTTTGAAGAAGGTGGCAGTTCTAGGATGGCAAAAGTAGGATTTTTAATAGATTTTTGGTTAACCGTAGCATTTAAAATCAAATATGCTGGCCATGGAGCCCTCCCTCCTGCTGGCCAGAGGTCGGGCTGGATGCTCGGTGGCCAGCAGCTGGTGGGCAGGGACCCTGCGACAACACCGGTGACATGAGCCACTGCCCCCCACAGCCATGGGCTGGCTGCCTTGTCTTTCCCCCCACCACCTAAACAAAAATAAAGGCCCTTTTTGGGCTGCGGGGACTTAGATCCGTAAGGGACAGGCGTGGCCATCCCTAGGGGAGAGCCCTGTGGAAGATTCAGACAATATTTCAGGTCTCCTAACCACGTTAAGCTTGGTTGAACTTTGCAGAGTGGTGGTCTGGGACTTTTTGACTTTTAAAAAAAAAAAAGGCAGAAATTGAATTGAAATCTATTTTTTAATTTTTTTAACTCTCCAGAACATTTTCAGCAGTCTTTGCGATCCCAGTTCAGTTTGGATAATCTAATTTTAACAATGCAAAAAATTCACATAATGGTTCAGAATAAAGTTAGGGGGTCTGCTTACCATCGGTTCATGGTCTAGCCAGTGCTGGAGTTGACTTTCTGTCAGTTTGTGGAACTTTACAGACTGATCAGGGGCAGGCAAATGTTAAATGCCAATCCCCATTTACCTGCCACGTGGCTCCTTTTGTTGAGAAAACTGTTGGAGAAAGCAAGGTAGGAAATTGTGTCCCTGAACGTCTGCTGAAGCAGGGCATGCTTCTGTAGCCACAGTAGTGTATCTCCTCAGGGCTTATGGAGAGGTGGCCCCATGCTGTCCCATCTCCCTTGTGAGTTAATCCTTGAGAATGAGGTTTTTCAGGGCACAGGTAGGTCTGTGATCTGCTTCTTGGCTCCTCCTGCCCTGGAGAGCACTGGCATCAATGGGATCTCCTTTTAAGACACTAAAGATAAGAGTTGTTCTATGACGACCGATGGTCTTCCTGATTTTTTATTTTCTTTCCGACAAGCTGGATTTTCAAGGATAGAAAACAGAAAACCACAATGTTTATGGCTGCACACAGGTGTTTTTTTCCCTGTCCAAAACATGGAATCATCTTAACTGCATAAAATATGGGTGTCTCCAGATGTTTGTTTACTAAAGTCTTCTTTTTTACAGTTTTAACCAAATAATATGCAGATGGCATGCAGTTTTCTGGAGACAAATGCATGCATTTCGTAGAGCTTTATAATGAGAGGACATCACAGTTTAACTTGTACAAAACGTGGCAAGCGAGAAACGTAAATTTAAGCCTTGATAGCTTTTCATCAAGGAAAACTCTTATTTCTGTACAAGTGGAGATAGAAAGTGAGCACAAAAGTGTAATTATGTTGAATTAAAGTTCCTGTTTGGAAGACTTACAGTGCCCTGAAATTAATTTTTGCTGGGAAAACAATCTACCAAGAATCAAGAAATGTTATGAGACAGCTTCCCCCTCAGGGTCCATTGAAGGGCATACCTGTTTAACTTGCCCAGAAATATGAGTTTTGCTGTATTGCAGTTTGACAGCTCCAATGTTCAGGTAAAGTTCATATTTATACAAACAGAAGATACTTGCCTCTGAATTGGTCAGATATCGTTTGATCTCCTGTGAAAAAGCAGTAATTCTGGGGCTGAATTTGAGATGAAGCCCGATGTTCTGGTTTTTAGGCTGCCCAATAGACTAGACAGAGTCCAGCTCGCTTCCACCTCAGTGGCCTGTGTCTGAGACCAGTCCATCAGCCCTGGGACATCAGTTCACACAGGTTCCCAGGCCACCCAGCATCTCTGGTGCTCACTGATGAGCTCCAGCACCATGAGCTTGTCAGCGAATGTGGAAGTCCCGTGGTCTTGGGACTGATGGAAAGGGCCTTCCCCAAATTTTTCCAAGTGAAAACCGCAAAGAGCAAAACTCTTAGGCGTTGTGGTGCTGTAGCTACTTGAGAGAAAATTTAGAAGCTAAAATTATGTGGGTGTTGAGTTTTTGTTGGTTTGATTTTTCTAAATGTTTTGAGAAGTAATTAAAAATTGTCACTATTTAGGTCTCTTTTGTATGATGAAGAAGTGTATTTTACATACTTGCAGGAGAAAAAAGTTGTTCCAGTGGCCAGCCTTCTGAGCTCCAGACAATGAATCTGAGCCCCAGACTGACAGTATCTTTTTTTGTGAAAGACTTCCCAGGCTTGGGGGGAATTTGGGTGTTGCAGGAAACAACAAGTAGGACCTCTCCAGTTGCTGGTCAGCCTCTCTTGCAGCTGAGCCATGAGTTGGGCTGGTGGGAGCTGGTGGGTGTAGGGTTCATCCAGGGGCATGTGGTGGTTCCAAGAAGTTAAGTGACAAGTAAAAGACAAACATTTTAATTAATGTGAGGGACACCATGCTGATTCAAGTAAAATACTTCACTTAGAGGTCTAAGTAAAGTCATTTCAAGTTTGTGCATTTAATCTACTGTCTGTAGATTAAATGCAACGCAGCACAGCACAGACAAGGGTATCTGTCCTGGATGCAGTGTGTGGCACGATGAATAAAATAGGAAAATTCAGTTATTTTTTTTCAGTGGGATTCAGTAGGAATCCCCTAGAATTCCTTTCTAGGGGACATTCTCAGATAGTCCCGGTGTGTAACACGTAAAGGGGAAAAAAAGCTGAGGGAGATCCATCCAAAGAGAAGCTGTTTCCCCTTTGCCTTCCAGATTGTTATTCGTATTTTGTAAGTTAGGACTTTGTTGCTGTCACTTCAGGAGCCCGTAGGACTGTGCAAGTGGAGTCCAAAAAACCATGAGATGATACAGAATGGGTTAATGGGATTTGGTTTATGTCTTACCAAGGTTGACTGCAGGTCTGATTTCAGTCAGTGGGAAGTATTTCCCTGGTTTTAATGCCCTTCTCATGAATTTCTTCAAGCAGTGCTAGGTGCAATAGTGATTAGTCCCAGTGAGTCGTGGAATAACTCAAAATCGTTAAATGCTGGGTTTTCATGGTGCTGGGGACATGTTAATATGCAGGTGGTGGTCGTCTTACCCTTCAGGGCTGTGTTGGGAAGAAGTTTGTGGGTGTCCTCCTGATCAACAGGGTTGAAGTACCTCTGAGGTCAGTGAAACAGTAGCTGGGGTCCTACCAAGGGCAGGGTAGCAGGGAACTGGTTGGAAGATCCTCAGTAGACAGTGGGGTTTGGGTAGAATGTGTTGACCCATGACAGGTGATGCACGGTGATGCGTGACAGTCGTGATCTGGCACACGGGAGGTGACAACTTAGAATGGTGCAACTGAGCCCCAGCAGCACAAGGTCTAATCCAAGGGTATTTATGTGCACTTTTAGAACTGCCAAGTGGGCTGCCCGTAATTTTCTGAACACGCGTGGTTCTTCTTTATTAAAATGAAGAAGACCACTTATCTGTCTCTTGTTTGAAGTTGCCAGTTGCATTAACTGGACAGAAGTTGTCTGAGGCTACCTTCAATAAGTTCAAAGTTTGCATTGTTTTCTTTGTGGTTGCTTTACAACCTGCAGGAGCTGCTGAATCGTGTCATAAGTTGGGAATAATATAAAGCTTGTCTCCAAGAAGTAAGCAATTATCCTGTTTGCAGCTGCCTGTTTGCTGTGTGGTCCCTGCTACAGCAGTTGGAGAATGCAGGTTGGTTTGTGGTTCTGGAGGGGGGGGGAACAGAAAACAATAAATTAAACCTTAAAGCATTTCTCAATTTTTAGAAGGTGGCCATGGAAGAATCCCCCTTTTCCCTCCGATTTTCAGAAGAATCCCCCTTTTCCCTCCCTCCAAACCACTGTATGGTCACTTCTGTTTGGAAGTATTTCTCCTGTGGCAACTTTTCCTCAAAGATTTGATGCCAAATCCTGTCATCTCTGGCAATTCCAGCCAATCAATTGGCTCTATGTGTTGTGCTTAAGGGAGGGGTTTTGAATAATACAGTGATGTTGTAAGTTCCTAGATTTCCTTGGTCCTCCTAGAGACCAAGGAGACCTAGGAACACTTTCTTTTAATATTTCAGTGCTCTCTTAAGGTTTCATGGGGAGCAATCCCATTATTGTGAACTCTTGCAGTGCAGCAGGTTGCTGTGGCCATCAGTGAGAGTTAAGATGGCAGTTATTCTTTCTGATAATGAGAACTTGAAAGATGACAGGTAGATATGAGTTTCACCGAGTACTGGTGCATTCTTTGGGCTTTGTCTTTCTGGATCATGTTAGCTTGTTTGGGTTGGTATCCAACCAACCATATGTTGAGCACCAGCTTGGTTGTGAGCGATGGAGCTTACGGAAGAAGTGCCCATTGGTGATGGCAAAGGGCTTTGCATGTGGGAACTTCATGGCCTCCTCAGACAGTAAAAACAGTATTCCTTAGCAGAGGTGTCCATGGCTGGGAAACTCCTACTCATCAACTCTGATAATTGGGCCTTCCCTCAGACCGCTTTGTGGTATTTTCTTTACTCAAATTTGGTCCCAGACTTTATTCAAGTTACGGGGTAAGGAGACAGCAAAAGTTGAGTGTGAGAGGGTTGGTTTTGGTTTTTTTTTTACTTCTGAAAACCATTTGGTTTGATTGAGGACCTCTGTGATTGATGTTACACATTATTTAGCTTTCTTAAGTGAATTGATATCCATATAAATCTATGAGGAGAGTCACTGAAAAAGCGCATGTCAACAGATGCAGAAAATAAATGAACGTAGTAAATACCTTCTCCTTGTTTACAGAAGATGGCCTTTAGACACTGCAGTGAATTTTCCTGTGTCTCTCTACGATTAATTAGCACAAATTACATTGTACCCACCATCATATTCAAATATGATTGAAGATACTTTAAAAAAGGATATAAAGTCATATCACCTCCCTCATCTACTGTGTCAGTTCTGCCATGTTATTTTAACTGTCTTCTGGCTGTTGCTTTCTCAAAAACAGAAATCCAAAGAACTTAGTAAATATAAATTGTTTAAGTTTCCTACCACCTTTTAGGCTTCTGAAGTAGGATATTGAGATGTGTGATACATCTGTCTCTGCTGACCAATGAATTAATCATTTTTTCAAGATTAATGGGAAAGATTCAGTGGTATATTGTTTTCTAGAGAAGGTAAACATCAACTCTAACTGTAATTCACAATGTGTTTAAAACAATTATTCTTTATCATTAAAGTTAATAATATGCACATTAACCCCTGATGTAGTCTGGATCAATACAGCAGTTTGGGAAATGTGACCCCTGGACAGCTTTGTCTAAATATTGATTTCATTGTCATTTGTGTAAGGTATGAAACAAATTACATGCCTCCCTAATATCATTAATGTAGCCCCATTGAGCTGCTCAATTTATGGCTTCTTCTAGTGCATGACAAAGCATTTTGGAGTTACTGAGGACACGGTGGAGCTCAGTTGCTCAGTGTGCTGGATTTGGTTGAGGGAGGCCAACACTCAATAGCTTCCAAACCCTTTGCCATCCAGAGAAAACCAGAAGGAGCTGCTCTGTGGTGTGCAACTCGGTTGCTAATTTCCATCAGAGAAAGTCCCCTTGGGTTCTGGGAGCAGCAATTTATTCTATGGCTTTCTACTTATATATTTGCAGCCTTACATGAAAATAATGCACCCACTTGTATTCTGTGCCGAAGGCAAAGGTTGTTCTCTTCAATTACTGGAGGAAATCAAAATAGGTAGGAGGGATAGCATCTCTCCGTCTCGGCCAGCATTTATAGTGGTTGTCATTACTGTCATAATTTGAAATATGAGTTAAATAATTTACTCCACACTATGATTTCTTCCCTTTATTACCTCTTTATTGCAACTGTCTTCTCACCGTGCCCCTCATGTTTTCATTACCGCTCCTCCCATCTGGATCTTCCTCCCAACACCTTCTAACCCTTCCAGGGAATTTCAGGGTTGCCCCGAAACCCTGGAGATACCAATCTTTCCTTCTTTGGTTTCCTCCCTCTTCGGAGAGCTCCTTTTTCACCAGAGCAGACCCTTGTTAAGCGCGAGATTCAGGTGTCTCCTTTCCTCCTTCTGCTTTCCAGATACAAACCGTGGCCTCGTGGATGTATCTAAGAAAAATCTTAGTATAAGTTTCGTGTGACTTTTCTTGCTCTTTGCTTGGTGTCTAAGCACAGCTCACCTGCAGTCGCTGCCCATGAGCTGCTTATTTGATATTCAGGGGCTCACACACTCGCACTTCCTTTCTCCATTCTTTTTCTTTAAATTAGAAAAAAAATAAATTATCAACTTCCACATCCAGCGTAGGGTACGGCTTCCATTATCTACACATTACATTTTCAAAGCGGCATCTTCACACTTTCTCCTGTGGTGGCTTTCATGCTGGGGGACCTTCTTGTAAATATATGCAAAGCTACTTCATTGTGCTTTAATGTATACAAAAATCTCCACCTCGTTTGGGCTTCTGCTGTGCTGAGACTACAGCCCATCATTCCAGCTGATACCCTCTCATTGTTTAATTGTGCTTGCCCGTTTTCTCCGGTGCCAGGCTTTCATCTGAGCCTGTCTTTAAGGTTTTTTGATTTTGGGGAGAGGATTTGTACAGCGTGAAGCATGTAAGGCATAGTAATCTTTGGATAAGTATCATAGGTGCTGTGTTATTACAAATAGTACGGAATAATACATTTCCTATGTATCAAAATGCTCTAATTATGTTATCATTACAGCCAATGTGGGATTGGCCCCATTAAAGTAAAGTTCTCTTAGCTGTCTCAGAAGGGTGCTTGGCACCTTTTAGGAACATGCTGTTTTTTCATCAGAAAAGTCTGTATGGGGATTTTTTTTCTTTTCTTTTTTTTTTTTGTATTTAAAGACAAAAAAGATGTTCTTCTAGTGAAGAATGTTAATAGATTATGGAGATGAACAGCCTGTTATGATCATCTTGAATATAATGCAGACCATAGGACTTCCCTGAATTAACTCCTGAGAGAATTACAATGCAGCTTAGGAAAAGAAAGAAAGAAAAAAAAACAAACCTCCAAAACTAGTTTTTTTTCAAACCTTGTTCATGGTGGGTTTTCTTAGTTCATAACTTTTGTTCCAAATTTTCTCTTGTAGGTAAAAGTGACCCGTTTTGTGTAGTTGAACTGAACAACGACAGGCTGCTGACCCATACCGTCTACAAGAACCTCAACCCAGAGTGGAACAAAGTCTTCACATTGTAGGTGTTTGGGTTTTGTGAGTGTTTGGAGGGGGTCGGGGGCTGTTTTTTGGAGGCGGGGGGAGCTGTTCTGAAGGAGATGTGCATGAGAATCAAAGGTACCCACTGCTGGCTCTGAAGAAGGACCATGATGGCATACTGATAATTCTAAACCAAACCATTGAATACTTTTTTGAGCATTAAAAACATGAAAAAAAAAAAAAAAAAAAAAGAGAAGAGCTACCATTTTAAAGGGTAAAAAATCCAGCAAGGTCTGTTTCTTGGAAGGTATGATGCTAAGTGCTCCAGACACCTGCAAGCTTCAGGGAGAATTTCAAGGGCCAAACACATCACACCAGATTTGGACCTGAAGTTTTGGGTGGAAAATAGGATATTGTGATAATGACCTTCATTAAAATGTGGTTGTTAACTTTAATAAGCATTAGATAACTGTATAAAGGAAGGGATTTTAAGTGCTTTCATACTGCTCTGCCTTATGATCAGATACTTTCCAATGGTTCTTTCAATTTACCAACACGTCCTGTGGCGCCAGGGAGTGCGACTGGAGCGCGACGCTGCTGGGTACAACGCAGCCTTCAACGTTTAGTTCATGGGGAATTGATGCTGTTGGGTTTTTTTTATCCTTCCGTTATTCTGAAGGCAGTAAAAGGCTGTGACAGAATAGGAAAAAAGTCTTCTGCAAACAAAATGTTCCTGTTATTTGTCTTGCTTTCTCCCTGCCCTGTTTCTCTCTCTGACTGCGGTGTGACACCAGCCAGTAGGAAACCCATCAGTGGCAGGATGCTCTGCTGCTGAAACCAGCTAACAGTCCTCTGCAAAACCAGGGGAAGCTTTAGCTTTGTGTACACATGCCTCACTTTATCAGAAATTAAAACACTGTGTTTTGCTCTTGGTCTCAAAACACAGTCTGATTTTAATCTGTTTATTTTTTCCTCTACATTTGCCATTCGGGTATTTGTCCCGTGTACCTCTCTTGCCCTGCAGTGAGCTTTCAGGAGTGAACTCGGAACAAAAGAAAAAAAATCTCACAACAGTTGTGCTTCTCATTAGCTCGTTAACTTATTTCTCATTTATATATCTGCAAAACCACACTAAACTCTTCAGTGATTTATTTTTAATTATTTACCCATAGTGCCAATAACTAATCATCCTCTACTCCTCGGCAGTGTTCTCTGTGCAAGGAATTGCCTGGTTTTGTAGAGACAAAAGACTAATCAGGAATCAAACAGGAAAAACTCAAAAGGCCTTCAAGGAGAGTTTTCACTGCTCTTCTGTGTATGTTTGCATTGACTGTTTTATTTATCCTCGGAGTTGTTAATTAATTTTGGGCTAACAATCTGGAGATGTATATTTTACTGAAGTTAAACTGCTTTGCTTGGACCCATATTGCCTGGATCAGCCGTTTGATCCAAGATGAGTCCTCTCAAACAATTGTGTTTTCCTCTCTGAATAAGGAAAGTGGATTTTTCATGTGAGAGTTCTCCGTGTACAGCAGCATTTGCTGTGCGTGCTGCTGGCGCGTTTAACGGCTCGTGGGCAAAATAAAAGCAGGAGCAGCTGAAAAAATGCATCGTTTTGCCTTGCTCGTGCCTAATTTGAAACTGTAATGACTGTTGCAGGCTTGTAATCAGGCAGGGATTTGAGGAGGAAGGAGGTTGCTCTCGGTGCTGGTCGTTGTTTTGCTGACAAACGGTGTGTGCAGCAGGGATTGCTGCTGGGTGTGAGGGATGCTCCCAACAGCTCCGGGTCCTGTAAATCCCCAGCCTGGCTCCAGACCCCAGGAGGGGGATTTACAGCAACATCCTGGGGAGGACTCGTGCCGGGGAAGCCTCGGGAGCAGCCCTGAGAGAGCATGTCAGGGTACGGAGGGTGCCTCCTTTACTTAACTTCTGCTCTCTGGGAAAAAAAAAATAAAAATCTGGTTTTTTATGCTAACCTTTCAGGCTTTTGTCCTTGGTACCCGCCGGTGTAAGTGACTTCTTCTCCCTCCTGTGTGTGCTTCTCCCTTTGTAGCAATATTAAAGACATCCACTCGGTGCTGGAGGTGACAGTTTATGACGAGGATCGGGATCGGAGCGCTGACTTCCTGGGCAAAGTTGCTATACCATTGCTGTCTGTGAGTTTCGTTCACCTGACACACCACTCTCTATTTTTCCTGCTGGAGTTGGGGGGGGGAGAGAAAAAAAATATTTAAAAAAACAAAAAGGGAAAAAAAAAAAAAAAAAAAAAAAAAAAAAAAAAAAAAAAAAAAAAGAAGAAAAAAAAAAAAAGGTTTGCAGCTCTGTGTCTGTCATTTCTCAACCGAGGTCTGTAATAAGAACACTAAAATTTTAACATACTCAATTCACGGCCATGTTGAATCCCATGATAGTTAATTTTTCCTGACAGACTGGGTCCTGGTAATGAACAGGTACTTGTCAGACTTGCCACAGTTGTTTTGGGTTCTCTGTCAGTTTCAGCAGCCGCGGGTCAGGGGTCGCCGGGGGGGTATTCAGCGGAGACCGCGAGACAGACGGCTGTCATGTCCTTTTCCTGCAGATTCAAAATGGTGAACAGAAAGCCTACGTCTTGAAAAACAAGCAGCTGACAGGGCCAACAAAGGGGGTCATCTATCTTGAAATAGATGTGATTTTTAATGCTGTAAGTCTTAACTTTGGCTTTTTTGTACTGCTAAAGAGTTCAGTTTCATGAAAGCTTTTGTTCCCGATTTGTAGAGAATTTCTGTCATTCCTCATTTTCTCTTAAAACCTTGATGTCTACCACAGAATGCTCCTCTGCCACTGCCTGGCACTCCCACCCTTTTTGTTGCGGCGGCGGCGGCGGCTCCTCCGAGGAGCTCATGCCTTCTCCCGACCCTCCTCTCCCCGGGCTTGGCAGCCCCAGCTCTCAAACTCACTAATTTTTATTTATTTTTTTTTTTTTTCTTTTGGGGCATGTGTTATTAATGAGGAGCGAGGGGGCTCGAGACACTGACACGCGTTTCTACCCTGCAGGTGAAAGCCAGCATACGCACCTTAATGCCCAAAGAACAGAAGTACATTGAAGAGGAAAACAGACTGTCTAAACAGGTAAAGAAGTAAGGAAATACTAATCCTTTTCCGAAAGCCTTAATATCAAGTGTGCACACCCAAAATATCTGGTATCGCGCGGCTGAGGGTAAAGAATAACATTTTCATTACCTGTTTACAAAAGAATATGAAAGGTCGGAGGAGGCAGAAACAAAATACATGGGTTTATTGTGTCTCCTCTATAAATTGCAGCTTAATTTCCATGAAATACGTGAATAAGAACACAGTTGAAACCATCAGGTTCCACACATATCAGATGATAGCACAGGTGCATGTAAACCAAGTCTTGCATAAATTCTTGCTGTTAACCTTGACCCAAAAGATCTCCGTTTGTTGCAGGGGAGAGGGTCTTTCAGCATTCTTTTAGCCAAATTTTAAATAACTTGGTTGAGTACGGTTTGAATCAAAGGTGAAGGCAGAATAAAACCCTGTATTGCTTTGCAGAGTCCTGTGGGTACAAAATGTCTGGACACTCTTTCTTTTTACTCTGGATATTTTTGCTACGCTCAGTTTTAATGTTTTTGGTAAAAAAAAAAAAACTTCAACACACATCTTACCTTTTTCTCCACCTAAACTACTTTTCACTCAGTTGTTCATGTTCCACAAATGATGCATTTTATATGGAGAGAACTGGGCTTTGGGCTGGACTGTGGGAACAAGATTTTTTGTTGTTTGCAGAGAAAAGGCAAAGGCCTCAAAACCGGCTTTTATTTTGCTAAAAGCTTATAGGCTTGAGCGTAATTTAAATTATCTGCTGGATGAATTTTATATCAGTTGTATGAGGTATTTCATTAAAAAAGATTTCAAGAGGCAAAATATTTCTTTATTTACTGCTGTGAGTAATGCAGTTACTGAAGCTGCATCTTCCACTGCTATTCCAGAGAGGAAAAACAGCAAGGCCTTTTCTTCAAGGTTAATTCTTCTCCCCACTTTTCAACAGAACATGGCATTGAGCTTTTTGCAGATGGCAGGAAGAGTAAACTTTAAATACCCACTTTGGGTTGTTTTTTTAAAAATTAGCTTGCATGAGACACCTCCCCACAATTCCACTGGGGTGGTTGCCTTTTAAAACATCCACATTTTCTGAGAGTGAATGTGTCTTACTTGCCTCTTGTTTTCTGTGCTAGTCAATTCATAAATCATTCACTGTTTTCTTCACTTTTTTTGGTCAAGTGAATTGCCATTGTAGAGGATTTCAGGGTATTCTCCTGAATCAAAACCCAGTGTAGTTCTGTCTCATCATTATGCAGACTGAATGTCTACAGTTAAAGTTACTTTGATAAATACTTAAAAACATGTGGTGGTCAAAATACATCATAAATTTGTTACAAATGAAAGTAAAATTGGATGTAACAGGTTGTAGATGATCTTAATTAGATTAGAACAGTAATTTTGCATGGTTAGTGTCCTACAGCATCTTTTTATTAAAAAAGGCCAGAATTTTCAAAGTTATTGAGAATGGAGAAAGTCTTGCTTACTTAACAAAACTCTGAAATCTTAAAATAATTCATCAAATTTGGCCAGTGGCTTTTTAGAACTGGTCTACAGTTGTGGAAATGAAGACATCAACTGGTTTCTATAGAATTAAATTCAGCAAATGTCAATTGACACATATAACTAAAATTCTCTCTTTTCCAAGTCTCAAATTTTAAACTATCTTTCTCAGTGTGTGAGCTAGAGGCCCTGACATTTTCTTTTCTCAGTCTTCATCTTTCGGGGTTTTGAAATATTTTCATTCTTTCATCTTTTTAACAGCTACTGGTGAGGAACTTTATCCGGACGAAGCGTTGCATCATGGTGCTCATAAATGCTGCCTACTACATCAGCAGCTGCTTTGACTGGGATTCTCCCCCAAGAAGTCTTGCTGCTTTCTTGGTATGATCTTCTCTGTATTATTGCTAATCACCCCGGAGGGTTTGTGTTCTCAACTGAGAGATAATAGTGTTGTGGTCGTGGGTTCTAATTTTTTTTTATTTAAAACTTTGCGTTATGAAGATACTGCAAAGTGTGTTTATTCACTTATTTAAAAAAAAAAAAAAGTGTTTAAAACGTCACACAAACAAGGTAGAGGGTTTTTTTTAATTTACAGTTCAATCAAGTGGAACAACTCAAATACAGCCAGTGAACTATGGGTGATACATCTTGAGCTTCTCACCCATTACTTCTGTTAAATTTTGTTCAGCCCCCTTGTGTATTTCATATTTACCCTAAAACTTTGAGTATTTCCTGAATGCTTTTACATATCATGAATATAAATTTAGTGTTATTTTGTCCTCCACATGTAAATTAATATTACACCTATAATGTTTTTAGAAATAGAAAGCTCTAGACCCAAAGAATTGCTTTCTTACTACAATTTAGCGTTCTTCATTAAAAAAAAAAACAAAACAGAATGAAATTTAAAGAAAAAAATCAGTTTTAAAATAATGATTGCAAGCAGACTAGTACCTTTTTGGTCATAGTTCAGTTTTTAGTGATTTTAATGAAACTGCTATTTCTTCATAAACACTAGCTTCATTAATACTAACCTTTATTTTCCTGTTCAATTTGGGAAATTCCAAGCATAATCATAGATTAGATTGTGTTTCCCAGATGAGCATCTTTTTATTTAAAAAAAAAAAATGTGGGCTACACGCAAGGCCAGAGTCCCGGGTTGTTAGCCTGAAGGAGTCTCAGCAGGAATAAAAATGTATGTATGGACACGCTTTCTGAAACACCTAAATTTATTAATTTGGCTAAAATATTGAAGTTATGGGCCTCTCCATCATCAATATGCATGGGGAAAGGTTTTGGTCTGTCTCTGAATAATTATAGGGGGAGTCTGGTGACAGGGCTCCTACCTTGGGTGCCTGAAGCTCAGGTGCTTCAAATCTGGAGAAATCACACCAGACATTGGAGCCATGCTGGAAATTGGAGTGCTTTGGTCAAAATTTCATAGGAAAACTTATTTTTCTATGTAAAACTCAAAGGTCCATGTTGCTATTATTGCTCCAGTAAGTAAATGCTCATCTCTCCAAGGGATTTTAATACAGATGTGGAACCCCCACCTGCTGCCAGTGGGAGAAGGGGAAACGGAAAGGCACCCTATTCCTTGGGGCAAATGAAATTTATTTCTTGTGGTAAGCTGCTGTGGCCATGGAAAAAGTTGTGTGGTTGTTAAATTGTAATTGTTTCCCATCGTAGGAGAAGTCCTGGGTCAGAATAAGTACTTGGAAATAAATACAACACAGAATTTGAGCAGGGAGGGCTGTAGTCAGCATGCATCATTATTGTAGATATTGTGTACTGCAGGAGAAGCATGTTCCTGATTTTATTTTTACATATATATACATATAGATGTATATACACACATACACACACACTCACATATATATAGAAACCTTCTTTTCCCTAAGTTTCCTTTCAGTATTTGCATTGCTCTGTGGTGGTTGTGGTTGTTATGGATACCTTACGTCTGTATCAGTGCCGTGACTTCACAGATGTGTTCCTGCTCTGCATCCAAAGTCCATCTTCTGCTTTTCTGCCTGAAAAAGTCACTCTTTCCACAGATCAAATCATCCTTCTGTTGGGCAAAACATTGATAAGTTTCTGTTAGCTCGGTCAAATCTACATGAGCTTCTTTCGTGGTCATATGCTTTGGATTTTGATGGTTTCTGGAGTTTTATAGCTATCATAGGTCCTTGAAAAGTCTTGGGAGTGGTTCACTTGCACGTGTGATGCTGAATTATGTTTGCAGTAAGGTTACCCTGGAAATTAATAGATTCTATAATAAAAAAAAAAGCCATACTTCTATGTATCATTTTCATCTCTTCAGTGTTACACAAATCGTATCTCCTCTTGAAGTTGTCTCCCAGAGGTTGGAGAATGTCACAGTGAAATGTCAGTGCCAGAAAGGAGATGAGAAATAGGCCGTTCTGGAGGCTTCCAGCTCTGTAGGCAGACTCATAAAAAATGTACGAGAAGTAAACTTTTAAACTCATCTTTTATTCCTTGGATTTGAAGGCACACCTCGATGGTTAACATCGCAACACAGATTTATGGCCATCTCACATAAGTGACGTGTGTAAGGGGTGGTTTTTTAGATCTGCTTTTGGCTGAGGTAATTGTGGCCAGTGCCCTTTTCTTGTGCCTCACACTATGTCCTACAGAATCAGAGAACTGATGAGGTTAGAAGGGAACTTTCAGATCATGGAGTCCAACTGTCAACCCAACACTGCCCAAGCCACCACTGACCCATGTCCCTCAGCACCACGTCTGCCCAGCTTTGAAATACCTCTAGGGATGGCAACTTCCCCAGGGCAGCCTCTTCCAAGGCTTCACAACCCTTTCTGTGAAGAAATTGTTTCCAACATCCATCTTAAATCTCTCCTGGGGCAACTTGAGGCCATTTCCTCTTGTCCCATCGCCTGTTCCTTGGGCAGGCTAGCTTGGTTTCACAACAAAAGCTTTCACTTGAAGGGGCTGGCTGCTTATTTATACTCCAGAACGTACCTGTCTCAAACTTTTAGGTTATTTGGGACCCACGGTCCCAAATAAAAAATCCTTTGGGTTATTTTAGGAAAGGAAGTGCTTTATTAAAGTCTTAGCGTGGTTCTTCCTCAAATCTCCACCAGCTGCCCTGCTGTTGTTGCCTGTGCAGTACCTGAAAGTACAGAAACCTAGAAGTTAAGTTTTGAGTGTTCTAGATGATGCATTTCCTCTACTAAACGGTATTTACCTGTTTCTGTTTAAGTTCATAAGTTAATCGCCTTCACTGGGGATTTTGCCTGAATGACTTAAGATTTCGACTCTTTTTTTTTTTTCCCCCTTTGTCTCACTAGTTCACAAGAGAAGAACAGCTGTTACCCAGACATAATTATTTTATATTTCTGAGGTAATATATCCTTGCGGTATGATTAGCTGTTATTTTTCAGATATTAAAAGATACTTGTAAATAGCTCATGAAACATAGGTTGGTCTGGCCAGCACATGACTTTGGATTTGAGCCATCAGAAGATTTGATAGTCTCTCTTCCTTTTTCATATTTATTTCCTGTTAAGTAAGGAAAGTGCATAGCAGCAATGTTAAATTAATGTTTCAGCTTAATTACACCACGTATACCCCTGTTCTGTCTAGAGGCTGATCAAAAATGTGTTACGTGTTTGTTTTATGCTTCTTAATCACCTCGATGCAATGGGAAGGGACAGAGTGCGTAGAGAGAGCCTTTGCACTAAATTCACGTGATTTTCTGTATTTAAATCAGACCTTTGGATTATTTAGCAGTTAATTATTCTCTATTTTTAATTCAGTAATTTATGCGGTATGTTTCATGCAGAAGAACTTCGTCAGAATATGCAAAAATGGATGTTTTTTCTTTAGATTATTGGGCGCTGAGATGTGTACTAAATTGGGCCTAATTTCCATCAGCTTCTTGACCAGACATTTGTGTTCCTGCAGATGTCAGTGGGTGCAACGTAGGGGGAAAAAAGTATACACTCTTTTTTTCCAATACTGTCATTTCTCACTGTAATGAGCGCAAAAATAATTGGACAACTGAGCTATCAGTAAAAGGACACACTTCAATGTGAGTCAATGAATTATTTTACGGGACAAACTTTAATCTTTAAATGTGATTGTAGATAATTTGTGCTACCATCTGTCCATTTGGAATTCTTTTAGCCTTTTCAGTCGTTATACAGTAAGTGCTGCTGTGTTTAACATTAACATTTGATATTTTACACATTTAATTTCTGTACTGCTGCGTGGTCCTTGGGGAGCTTCGCTCTAGTGCTACATGAGAGAGACAAAGTATTGATCAGTTAACATTTCAGCTACATTTATGTATGTCGCAAAATTAATGAAAATGCCAGACAAAAATGTCAGAGTGCACAAAAAGGTAGAATTTAAATTTGGTAGTTTAATGAAAAGTTTAAGATGTGCATTATCAAAAATGTCCCCTTGCCTTTAAAGTACAATTCATAACTGACTAACTAAAGGGAACCACATATTTTACTTAGAGGAACATTGAACATGAAATATGAGGGAATATATAATCTTCAAAGTGTTTGGTATCCCAAAATGGCCTCAGTAAAGCACTTTAATTGCCTGCTTGAGCGTTTAACTGTTACTCATAAAATAAACTTGTTTCCTTTCTCATTTGGAAGCAGAGTACCCTCACCCGGTCGCACTTTTTCAGTGTGTCCCCAAATTAAAGCCTTCTCTGGACACGTTCTCTCCGTTCCTGCTCTTATTCCTCCCAGTCCTTCTATACGTGTCTGTGCATGCACACAGAAAATACTCTTTTTCTTCCTCAGGCTGTGAAATATTGAGCAAATGACTGGCCCTGCCTCCCAGCCATTCGTCAGGCCCCACTCACCTCCGCTTTGTCTTCTGACGTTACACAACTCATGTGTGAAAATGACACAATAGTGTCCCTGGCCTTTGATGAAGTGTTGGTTCCCTTGCACACACACCGCTTCGTTGCAGCGGTGTCATGCTAATTAATCGAAACCAAGAAGGAAACAGGAGGGGGAAAAAAATAAAAAAAAAGACCTGGTCCCTAGTAGGAAATGAGGCAGTAAAGTAATTCTGTCAACTTGCTCAGCTTTTACCTATTAAAAAAGGGAAATGATCACTGCTGTGTTATCTCAGAAGGAACTTTCCCTGAAAGCTGAAGGACAGAGATTGGGAGAGACTGGATACGGCACCGTCAGGTTACTGTTGTATTAGTTATTAAATATTGTCCTTTTTCCCCCCACACTGCAATTTTGCAGATATATTTAAGAGCTTTTTGCCATTGTTGATACCATTTTTTGAGGCTATAATATGTAAAAAGCTTCAAATTGCTTTTTACTAAGCCTCGGTGAAGTGGGCCATGGGATTGTGGTGGCCGCCTGTTGTCTAGACTTTGGAATTGGAGGAAGGATGGGTAAGGTAGTCGGGAAAGCTTCGTCCTGAAACAGCTTTTCCAGTGATACTGTTGGCTGCCAGAGCTGCCTGCTCTTTCCCAATTTTCCATGGACCCAGTTTTCTACAATGTGAGGCTGCTGCAAAGATAGAGTAGGATTTGAGGTTTCCTCCACCCTTAGCTCTGCTGTGTTCCAGGGTTGGGAAAAGGGGGTAGGAAAGAAAGGGGTACAAACCAGGTCCTGGTAGATACAACCACGGTCATCCACTGAATTTCATTCCTAAAGAGCATACCAGCTTCAGTGGTGATTGAACAGACCTCTCCCTACCCACCAGTAGCAGCTGAGGAATGATGCTGATGGGGAAATACTTGGTGTCGACCCTCCACGTTGGCTTTCGGGGCATTTATGTGTTTGGCATATTTTGTGCTTGCAAGTCTGATACAAGGAAAGACTGGGCAATATTCATACACGTGATAATTTCCTTTAGTGTTTTGTTTTTAAAAAAATCACTTTCATTTTACTTCCTTCACAGGGTGAATGCCTACTTGCTAAGCCAGTGTAGCAGTGTGATTTCTTCGCCCAAGTGCAGATTTGGTATTGTTTTAGGTAATCTGGAGCATCCTGTGTGCTGCCCAGCTGTCTGTTGTAGGTTCTGTGTCTTTTCTGCCATCACCATCCAGGTGACAGAAGTGCCCATCCCAGGGTGTACAAGTGGCACCAGCTCTGCCTTTGGACACTTTGGTTTCTCCCTCATGTGTTTATTTTACCTGCGTATCGACTTTAGGTACTTACCTGTATTCCATTCTGAGTTCTTCATAACCTCAAAAAATACCTGTGCAATGGGGGGAAATATTTTCCTTATTTTGTGTGACCAATTGAGGTAAAGAGCTTTATGATTTCTTTCATTATGAGGGGCCTAGAACATTTCTCTGCTGAGGAAAGCTGAGGGTCTTGGGTCTTTTCAGTCTGTAGAAGAGAAGGCTGAGGGGGGATCTGATCAAGGCCTATAAACACTGAAAGGGTGGGTGTCAGGAGGATGGGGCCAGGCTTTTTTCAGTGGTGCCCAGTGACGGGATAAGAGATAACAGGCACAAACTTGAACATGGGAAGTTCCATCTCAGCATGAAGAGGAACTTCTTTGCTGTGAGGGTGGCAGAGCCCTGGCAGAGGCTGCCCAGGGAGGTGGTGGAGTCTCCTTCTCTGGAGACATTCAAACCCTGCCTGGACACGTTCCTGTGGGACCTGCTCTGGGTGGACCTGCTTTGGTAGGGTGTTGGACTGGATGATCTCCAGAGGTCCCTTCCAACCCCATAGCATTCTGTGATTCTCCAACAGGAAATTCACAGTAGAGTAAAGCATTGGTATTCCAAGTCTTGGGCTTCTCCCTTCACTGCCAGACCCTTCTTCCCACCTCAGTGTGCAAAACTCTCCCAAATAAGAAACTTTGCACTTGAAAGACTTCAGATAGCACTAATGTTAAATTGGAATAATTATTTATTACTGATGTTCCAAGGAGAAAGTCGTCATGTACCTTACCATCTCTGGCTTCCCCGAACTCCTTTTTCACAGTCATTGCAGGAAATCTTGGCTATTTAAACTTTCATTACCTAAATAGTGCACATGAGTGGATTATAAAATATCTTAGTTTTTTGTTGTCTTTTAGTTATGAGTCATACGAGAACCAACACATCATAAAACCATGTTACAACGGGTGTTTTACTTCCTTTTTATTTTACCAGTGGTAGGTATTCTAATTTTTTTTTTGCTTTGAAGTGGAAGGACTATGGGACTCACAGATTTTAGTGAACCATTCAATAGTTAGAGTAATGCAATGTAAGGCTTTGCAAAAGGTTTCAGT
Organism: Calidris pugnax; assembly: GCF_001431845.1. NCBI lineage: Eukaryota > Metazoa > Chordata > Aves > Charadriiformes > Scolopacidae > Calidris > Calidris pugnax. The sequence goes on from NW_015090796.1 coordinate 404,688, forward strand.
GTGGTAAAGAAAGAGACAATCGCCAAGAATGTGGCACGCTAGTGAGAGAAGTCCAAGTAAGGATAATCAGACAGAGAAGGAACCTTTCAAATCTTTTGAAAATAACAATGTGCAAAAGGCTTAGAAAGGACAGCGTGGTCAGAAATAAAGCTACTGGTTTCTTCCTAATTCCTTAAGGAATCCTCCCTGTGCTCATCCCTGTAGAGTATTCGCCTCTTCAGTAGGTGTGTAGCTGGTAGGGGATGCCGTAAGCATCTCTTCCTGGGTGGAAGAACGAGACAAAAACATGTAATTTTCAATATGGTGGATTTTACTGGAGTGAAAAGACTCCATGATGTTTCAAATGTGCACCATGAAAATATTTGTCCTGCTTATATTGTTTAACATGCAATTTTACAATTTCAGCTTTGATTGCAGAGTGTGAAATCTGAACTGTTTATATATAAAAAAAAAAAAAGCTTAGAACTTAATTTGTTTCTACTAGTGCTGCACATGCTATATGGAAGTGGGTTTACTGGTGGTGTAAATAAAGCCTCCAGAGAAAAAACACCCCTCACTACCCACTGCAGAAGTTACAGGGGAAGTTTGGTCTGCCACACACAGCTTTATCCTACATTTTTGGCAAAAGAGAGATGCCGCATTCCAAAAATGGCTGGTTTGGGCCAGAGAGAGCTGGGAATCTTGTGTCCCACTTGTAGATAACCGTCGGGTGGTGATGGTGCTCATGATGCTGCTATCCCACACTGGCAGAGCCGGCGGGGAGGATGAGTGAGGAGCCTCTAGGACAGTTGGAAATCAAAGTGAGAAAGGGCTGTTCTGTTCCTCTGTCCCCTTTCCTGCAGCCCCTCTGCCCCCCTCCTGGGTGTGCGGTGGGCTTCCCATGCAAGAGGCTTGATTCCCACCTGAATTCCATAAAAATCTGTGTGGGAAAGTCCTATGAAGGAGCTGGGTGCTGAATTATTTTGGTTTTTGGTGTTTTTTTTTTTTTTCCTTTTAAATTAGGCACAAGCTGCACAGCACATTATTAACATAATCTTTATTCTGTAGTGGACTCAGGGTAAATGGTGTTTGCACCCACAGTGTTTTCCATACCTGAAGAATTAGGATTAAATCCATTCTTCCAGAAAAAAAAAAAAAAAAGGTGCTTTTCTGAACTGCCTTGCCACCTGCTTTTCACCTTTCCCTCTCAGTTTTTGGCACCAGGCAGCGGCCGGATGACGCAGCATCATCCAGCAGATCCTTATCTAGGCAGAAAGTTTGCTTAAATTTCTTAATTAAAGGCCAAACTGCTGGCTGCAAAGTTGTGAGGAAAATCCTCATTGGTAATCCATGTTATTGGTAACGGTGTTTTGTAGTGGCCTCTCTTGCACAGTAACTTTTTGTGCTGCTCACAGCAAGATGAAGAGGAACAAAAACTGCCTTAAAGGTCCTTTTAGTTGAGTATTAATGCAAGAAATAATGTTGTCTGTACAGATTATTTAATGCATGAAACACTCAGAGTATGGGCAGAGTGTTAATTTTTTACGGAGTGTCATGCCAAAGTGATTTAGCTTCTGCAGGAAAGGAGAGCTTCAGTTGGCCTTGAAAGGAAAAGCCTGTAAGCCTCACAGCCACTTGTTTGATATAAACAAGTTTATACCTTGGCTTGGTTTTCCTTTAGTTTTGTTTTTTAGTTTATTTAAATTTCTAAAGAAAAATTGTAGGTGTTTATATCCCCCAAATCTGTTTGTAACTCTGGAAGAAACAAGAAGAAATAATTTAAAAGCATAATTTATTTGGGTTTCTCTGTAGATTTTTTCCAGAGTAGGTATTAACACTTACCCAGGGGAGGTAACTTAACGTTGTGACCGGAATTGTCACTGAAGAGAAAAAGAGTTTAATAACTGTAAGCCAAATGGCTGCAGGTGACACCAAATAGACCTGGGACTGCACAGCAGATATTTGGAGTTTGTACCTTTCCATGGATAACCCTGGCACCATCCTGGTGGCTCTGAAGTTACGGGCTGCCAACTGCTTCCCGGAGATACAAGCACTCCAAGAAGAACCCTTGATTTGGAAAAGAAAAAAAAAAAAAAAAAGGCATAATTTAGGCATGTTTATTTGAGATGGACGACTGCTCTCAGACTGCAAAGTTACCTGTTAAAACAGTGGTTTTGTGCCACTGGAACTTCTCGGGCAATTAGCGATCGGCACCGGCTGAATAGGGAAAATGGGGTTCTCTCTCCGCGGCCACACAGGGGCTGTGATTAGATGTGCCTCTATTCCAGTCCTAATTGACTGGCCTCCGTAAGGAGACACTGCTCATTAATGAACAGAGACAGACACTTCCTAACCCCATTAAAAAAAATTTAAAAGGTAGCGAATAAATGTGCTCAAAAAGGAATCGAATTGATTCCGCTCTGATATACTGAATACATACTTTGCATTCGTTGCTACAGGAGCTGGCACCTTATACTGGGGAAAGAAATGATTGAAAGAAAAAGAAAACCAAGCCAATATTAATGCATATCTGTGATTCTCTGCACTCGGTATGTCTCCTCTAAATCGTTACTTGACAGGATAAACATGTTTAAGCTGAAGGTAAATCTCTGCTTTAGCAGTAGCCCTGGCCAGCCTGATGCGTGAGTCTTTGCTATTTCCTTGTATTTCCCCTCTTTTCTTAGGTGTAGGAATGTGCGGTGTGTGTTCAGCTCGAGATGCTCCTTTCTGGACTGTTCTTGCCTTAATAAAGTCAGCTGGTGTGGTATTTCTTCATCTGGCGCCGTCTCTCCTGAGGTCTTGCTCTTTCTGGTGCTCGTTTATAAGGGAGAGGGAAAAATCTCCTCCGTGATCTCCCAGCAGAAGGCACAGGTGTGCGTGTTTGAAACTCTGTTTTCCAACAACAGATTCTCCCATTTTCAGGAAAAGCTTATTTTTAATAATTAAAATCATCTACTTCCTTTGAAGAGGGGTGATCAGTACTGTAAGGGAAAGTGTTAGTGATTATTTAAGCTTGTTTTCCTCAATAAAGAAAGAGTATTTTCTGCTTGGCACACAGTAGTCTTTTTGCAGATTTCCCTGAAAGAACCTCTAGTACCAGCGTGTGCTGTGCCCCTTTTAACACGACCGAAAAATTTAAAAGTAGCTTTTTTCTAATATTTGCTGCCATCTTAATTATTGCTTGCTTAAAGCACCACTGTTAGCAGAGGGATTATGAGTTAATAAAAGTGTCGCAGTATCAGTGTATAAAACACAACATAATTTTCCCAGGATAATGATTAACAGGATAAGGCCACATTAACAACACTTAATGCTTATTCCCTAAATGCGCTTGATTTTCGTCTTCCAGGCGGCGCGTCACCGCGTGGTGGCAAGTAAAGAGAGGAGGGAGCATTTTGGGGCGATTTATTCAACTACTTGAAAGTACTTTACTTACTACTTACAACTACTTGAAAGGACACTGTAGAGAGGTTGGTGCTGGTCTCTTCTCACAGGTAATTAATGACAGAACGAGAGGGAACGGCTTCAAGCTCCAACAGGGGAGGTTTAGACTGAACATTAGGAAGGAATTTTTCACCCAAAGAGTGGTCGGGCGTTGGAACAGGCTGCCCAGGGAGGGGGTGGAGTCACCATCCCTGGCTGTGTTGAAGGGACGTTTAGATGTGGTGTTGGGGGATATGGTGTAGGGGAGGACTTTGTAGAGTAGGGGAGATGGTTGGACTCAATGATCCCAAGGGTCTCTTCCAACCTCAATGATTCTTTGATTCATGATTGTATGATTCTGAAGAGGAGGAAGGTGATGCAATCTCCCCATTTGGGCTCTCTCTACGTGGTGTGTGGCTGTCCCCACGGCGTTGGGCCTGCTCACCAGCCACACCAGCTGGTCTTGGTGGTTCCCCAGCACAGCGCCGGCAAAACACATTAAAAAGTTATTTATTTATTCATCATGATTCTATGATTCTGAAGAGGGGGTAGATGATGAAGTCTCTCCATTTGAGCTCTCTCTGCGTGGTGTGTGGCTGTCCCCGTGGCGTTGGGGCTGCTCACCAGCCACAGCAGACCGTGTTAGTGGTTCCCCAGCACAACGCCAGAGCAGAACACATTAAAAAGTTATTTATTTATTCATCACAGCCTACTAGCTATAGAATTTGGGCAATAACCTGAGTGCATTGGTGGGTCACCGTTACGCCAGTGCTCCTTTCACAGGCAGGAGTCACTTTGGGTGGCTTTTTCACCTTTTAAGACGCTTTTCGCTTCGTTGCGGGGCTGCTTTGGGGTGTTTGTTGGCCAGTTTGATGCCATCGCTATGAACAAGGCGCACCTCTATAAATTATGGATTCCTCTCAGAGCCCCCTCGGGGGGTGGGGGGTCACCTACCGCAGAGGACCCCCCCGGGGGCACCTGCAAACCGAGCCCCGTCCCATTCACCGCCCCGTCAACGGCCCCATTGTCGAGGGAAGAAACCCCCCTGTTTTCTGAGGGAAAAACTACTCCGGCGCTGCCTCTGAAGGGCAGACAAGGCTGTTATTACCCCGGGGATATTAGGCCTCACTGCTTTTTTTGAGAAAACAAATTTGCTGTAACTTTATCTGTAATTTGGTACCCGCAGGGGTGCGAATAGAGTCTACATTGTGTGGAAGAGGGGGCAGAAGTAAGGGTTTGTTACAGCCATAAAAGGGTTGGGTGACCATTATATTTCCGAAAGTGGCCTTATCGGAGCCGCAGGTTAGTTAATAAATAAATAAATAAACAGATTACAGCCTTGCCATTAACTATTTGTTTTGAATTTCCTTTAAAATCAATACTGAAGAAGCGAGGTTTCTCTCTGTGTGGAGAATGTGACAAAAACACAATTTTCCCCATGGTGAATATACGCATTTTGCCTCAGCCATCAGCCCACCTGGGCAACAGTTACGGGGTTATGGTGAAGGCTGGTCCTTTTCTGCAAGGTTTTGGTTTTTTTTTTCTCTTTCTCACAGTAAATGTTGCAGAGCCTTGCTGTTTTTAAGTTCCACTTTCCTGGAATCATAGAATCATTCAGGTTGGAAGAGACCCTTGGGATCATCGAGTCCAACCATCTACCCTGCTCTACATAGTCCTCCCCTACATGTGAAGAAGAGAACGTGATGTCAAAATGATTAAATAGAATTCCCCTTTTGTTGGTTGATTCCTGCTTGTTGGCGTTAGATGGGAAGAAATAATATTGTTTAAAACCTTCGTGGTTCCATGGGAAGGAAAGCTGAGCCTTTGTGACGGGTGCTGTTGGGGCTGGCCCATATGGGTTGAGTGTTTTATTCCATCAAAGTTAATTTTTGGGGACTGTGTGCTTGTTGGCTGCCTGTGCAAATGTGCAAACTACTTTCTTCGTATTCTTTCTCTTTTTTTTTTTTTTTTCCCTTGTCCTTTTTTTTTTTTTTTTTTTACAGAGGAACAGTTCATGTTTTATCCTCACTGAAACATAAGGCCTAACTTTTTTTTTTTTTTCCTTGTCCTTTATTTTTTTTTTTTTTCATTTACTAGAAAAACATTCCAATGCAGAGGTGTCGGAGTTAGATCTTGCTGATTAGCCAAGCTGAAGTGTGGTTCCTAATCATCTGGCAGCTGTCATTAGCGAGTGATGAAGTAGTTAATCTCCCCCTCACCCCCCCCACACATCCCCTGCTCCCCCGTTTCTCCTGGAGCCGGGGTGGCCACCCCCGGTCCATCCCGGAGCCGGGAATCTCGGGTTATCATCATGCTTCATTGCCCGTGGATGGCCGCCCTCGCCCTCCTGCTCCCTCACTGACAATCTCTAATGCGCCTAATTCAAATTAAATTATTTTAATTGAATCATTCAACCGCTTACTCGAGGCGCGGGGCGGTTCGGAGGGGAGGCTGGCGGTATTCGAAATCAGGTGTTTTGACTGAAACCCACCGGAGTTAGTCAGTGAAAGGTGGGTTCTTGGAGGGGAGGGGTGAGCAAAAGGTGTAGGTGGAGAAGGTGCAGGTGGGGAGATGGTCACAAATCAGAGGAGAAGGCAGAGTCACAGCAGTGGGCTCTCCACAGGTCACCCCACCGGTGCCACCGCTCCCCTCTTGGCTTTAGGTTCTGCTCTTTATCACTTTTCTTCCATTAAAACCCCCAAATTTCCCCCCTCCCAGCTCTCCCCCCAGGTCCCCGAGAGCAAAGTAAACCCAAAACCCTGAAGAATTCTACTGGGGGTGTGTGTGCTGTAAAACAGGCTGCCCGTGCCCCAAAACCCGGCTGTGGGGTAATTAAATTCTATTTTCTGCAAATGAGGCTCTTCATCCGGAGAGGTTTGGGATCAGGATGGTGGAGCCAACACCCCCAGGTGCTGGTGCCCCCTTCCTTGGTGAGGGATCCAGCCTCTGCTGACTTCTCATTTTCAGAACCTTGAGCTGAACATAAATATACACAAATTGGTTGAGAACCGACAGATCATTTCTGGAGGCGTTTTCAGTGTTCACCTCTGTGATTGTTGTGGTTTTTTTAAGTTAATGCAGTTTAAAAATCATTTTAAGTTTCCCAACACGAAGGAAAGAAATGAGATATTGGATTCACAAACAAAAGCTTTATTGGTTTATGACAAGTAATCCATCTTTTTGCATTAGTGGAGCATTCTACCCCAGATTATTTTTCATAATTGATAATTTGTGAGTCATATATTTGTTATCTATTCTTTTATGGGTTTCTAAATAGTGAATGATGTCAAAGGTCATCAAGCTTTCATAAAGGAATTGTTTTTTATTTTATTTTTTCAAGTTTTGATTGGTGTTCTGAAAAACTTTGTGAAGGTTTCAGAGAAAAGTACAAAGAAAAAAAGCACTGATATTGGTTTTCCTGGTAGGAAATTTGTGCAACATAATGTTACAGCAATCCAAAGAAGAAATGAATGTCAGGACACACACGGAGTACTATAGTGGGGCAAAAATGTTTGACTGGAATTACTTCACATTAGAAGTCAGTTATGATTTACATAATAGTGGTTAAGTTTTAAAAGTTGGAAACACATGTATTAGATGTGCACGCAGCAAAAGTAAGAATGATATTTGCATGTGACTGATTAATTTTGATTTTTTTCCTTAACAGAACTATTTTTGCATTAATCATCAATCCATTATTTTCCTTCTACCCATAAAACTGTAAAACTATGGGGCGAGGGGTGGGTAGGCTTGTGCCGTCCCCACTTTTCAGAAGAATTTATTATCAGTTACAGATTAAGAAAATCTAGTGAAGGAAAAAAAAAACCTATCTTTGCATCTAAAATATTATAAGGCACCGAAATGAGGTTCTATGTTGAGACATTAGTTTGTCACAGGAAAGTAATTAATAAAAAGATGCGTGCATAGGATTTAAAATTTAGTTAGCCTAATGAGAAAGCTAGTAGGAACTTTTCCCTTTACTAATGTTTCTCTGGCAACCCATGAACATTACCACTAACTGTGCTCACAGAGCTTTCTGATGCAATTAAAAATTGGGAGAACTGAATAAAATATGAATAAGTTCAATCAGTAGGAAAGGCAACTTAAAATAATTTACAGACAACTATATAGGAGGCATAAAGTATTTTAAAATTAATTCAATATTAATTTCAGAGCAAATTTGTTATGAATATACTGTTACAGCTTGTGTGGTTCTCCAACGTTCATTTAAATGTCCTCTGAACAATTTAATTATAGTGAGACATTTCTATTAAAAAAAAATGATTCAGGATTATCTTCTTAATTAAAATAGAATTGAGCTCATTTAATTGTGATGTAATTATATTATTATATGTGGGATGTCATTAAAATAATGTAAACAATTTTTTTTCCCAATTTCTAAAAATAAGAAAAAGAAGAGCTGATATATTTTGGTGCAATCATACTTCAGATTTCATCTGAAAATCATGAATAATTGAATATTTGGCAAAATATCTAAAAAAAAATAATCTCAAATCAGTAACACTATTAATAGGATCAATATATTTTGTCCTTATGAGATATTTTAGCTGCCTCAGAATAAAGCAAAAGTTATGTATCATTCCTGAATACTTTTTATTTTATTCTGTAGCATACATCAATGCTGTCAGTTCTTCTCTGAGGTACCTTTTTTTAACCAGACCTTATGCTGTTGGGGATTTTTTTTCTTTCTAATAATGTTTCTAGCCAAGCTGGAATTAGTTAGTGATGTCTCCCAACTGTTTCAGAAAAGCACTGTAATCGAGATGCTTTTTTCAACGAGGAGTGTAAAAGAGAGCGTTTTTTCACCTCATGAGATTATTAATTTGGGGTATCATAATCATTTTACACAAATAAAAATGTATCTTGGCATTTACTCCCTGGAAGGTATTCAGGACTTGGACAAACGGACGCAGAGAAGACTCATTCTGAAATTCCCCCTTTCGTAGCATTGCAGCGATGTTAAAATGGTGCCTAATTGTGCTTGTGACAAAGTGGTGTCCTTTCCTCACTGCGGATATAAAAATACAGCCTTTAAATACAGAAGCTCTGAGTTCTGTGTCTGGAAGGAAAAATATTATCAGTCATTACTCTGCTATGCAATATAAATACATTTAATAATTTTTTTTTCTGTTTTTTTTATACTACTTGTGAAACATCCCCCTGAAAAAGAAAAAAATAAAAGAAAGAATGTCAGAATATATATATTTTTTTTTTGAAAGCCAGAATGCACTACTTCAAAGAATGTCAGAATTTTTTTTTTTTTTTTTTTGAAAGCCAGAATGCACTACTTTTGACCTGCATGTCTTGCCTGACTCTCGGCTGATGGTAAATGCAAGATGCTGCTGCTGCTGCTGCTGCTGCTGCTGCTCCCCCGTTGGGTTGGTTGCCCTCTGCAGCGGGGTCTGTGGGGCGGTGGGGACCCTTCTCCGGAAAAAGTTGACAAACTGAGCCCCTGCTGCTAAATTCCTGTCGTTCAGCTCAGCTCAAACCAGCAGGGCTGTCCCCAGGAGGAAATTTACACACGTGTGTAAGGATTCGCCGTGTCTGACCTGCCTGGGGAAGAGATGAACGTGCAAAAGACGCAGGGAATTAAAAGCCTGCGCTCAGATTGATGCAGCTTCCCAGGCATCTCCTCATTACCTCAAAAATATCGGAAATGCTGTTGCATTTGGGCTATTTTAAGTAATTCTCAATGCAGTTGCACTATATTGAATGGAACATTGGTTATACAAGAGATATAGGATAGAAATATATTTCAAATGGTAACAATTACTTCCTCGCTAGCAAATTAATGTATTTACAAGACCAAGCACTAATTGTGATCTTTCACTGTGATCTTTCAGTAATTATGGCCAAAGCTACCTGTCAACAAAAATATGTGAAATAGGTGTGTCAGAAGAGACCAGAGGTTATTTAATTCTTCTTGATTAAAAAAAAAAAGGAGAAAGTTTATATTTCGTGATAGTGCAAATGCTTGAAAAATAGAAAACCATAAGCAGCATTGTAAGATTTAGGATTAAATTGGGTTAACCCCAAATCTTTTGGGATTATGGATTTAAAAAAAAAAATAATAAATCGGTAAAACATGTGCTCTTCAGCCTGAAATTAAGAAGGATTTAGTTTAGTGATGATGCTAGTTCTGTCCTATTTCCTCACAAAAATAGGATGTTTTTTCCCCCCGCCTGCCCCGGGTGCGTTTCCCCGCTCCGTCCTGTAGATGGCAGCCTTGCACCGCGCAGGGGAGTCGCTGCCTCCGCGGAGGCGCCGCCGCTATTGAGGTCGGGAGGCTCCGCTGGTGCAGACCTCCGAATGCAGCGAGCGCTATTTGCATAATTTCCAGACTTTGATGACAATCTGTGATCCTAAAACAGTAGCCTAAAGATTACGCGTGGAGTTGTTTGGCCCTGTGACTCACTTCTCTCTCTAAAGACCTGCGGGACGGGCGGAGGGAGGCACGACAGATTGCTCTCCCAGGGAGCCTCGGAGGTGCCACGTTCCCTCTTAATTACCTGTTTTATCATCCTGCCCGTCAGGTATTAACTCATGAGCATAATTCCACATTTCTGTCCCACGTTTTCTTCCCTGTGCTGGAAAATAATACGCCACACTCGTGGTCTGCGGGCTAAGGTGAGCTCTTCAAACTATGAGCAAACTCTTCCTCCTCCTCACCGTGGGCCTGACCCAGCACTTGTTGGAGTCAGGATGTGTCCCCGGAGCTGAAGTGGGTGACCGAGATTCACCAGAACCATCCCAGGAGAGCCCCAGCCCCGGGGAGGTGACCCGTTACCCACGCTGCCCTTACTTGCTTCTTTTATAACTCGTAAAATATGTAATAGCAAAAAAAAAAAAAAAAAAAAAAAAAGGAATATAGGCATTATTTTTAAATCCAGGGCTGTTCAGAGAGAAAATTGTTCGGCAAATTATCTTTAGAGTTTTAGCTTTTTTTTCTTTTTTTTTTTTTGCTTCATAATGTCGCTGATTTCATTTCCAGAGCCCAGCGGTAGCGTGTCGTCTCTTGAAATAACAGTTTATTTTCCTTTGGAGTTGCTCTTGTGCCACTTAATGCAGAATGCCTCTCAGTTTTTTGTTGTTTTGTTTTTTTTTTTCCTAAGAGGTGGCACCAGAGAAGATGTGGGTCTCACCCATGCCATGGTCACGGTGTGCTGAATAAAACCGCTGATGCTTACTCTAATTTACCAAGATTGTATTTAATGTTACTGAGCATCAGTGAGCGGGGTTTAAAAACAAAAAAAAATCACAGAGCTCTTTGTTAATGTCCAAGTTTAAGATTTTTTTTCCATGAGCTGGAGAGGGATATCAGAGAGGGGAGCCCCCAGGTTCTGGGGGAGCCTCTGGTGAACAAACTGGTTCCTACTGGTGCTGTCTGTGCCTCGGGGGGAGCGACGTGCGAGGCCGGTGGGAGGGAGCTCACCTTTGGCTCACGGCAGAGAGAGATCAGGACCTTCTGCCTGGGAGTCTCCAGCCTTTCCCATTTCTGGGGAGAATAGGGGTGTTTTTGTGTCGGAGGGGAGACGCAGGAGTTGAGTTCCCGCAGGCACTGGGGCACCCTTTGTCTGGGGTGGCTTGTGGGATAGTTTTTGGTGGGTGGTTTTTTTTTTGTGTAAAATGCGAGCCTCCTCATCTTTCAAATGGTTACAGGAGCCCAAGCGTTAGGAAAGCTGAGAAGAGAGTATTTTCTTACTGCTTGTTTGTGGCTGGGCGAGCGCCGCGCGGTTAACGAGAAAATCTGACCTGCTTTGGAGGGCCCGGCTTCGATTTGTCGTGTCACTGGCCGAGTTAGAAAAGGCATCTGCTGCTCACAGCAAATGCTCCCATCGTACCTCGTTAGACAAGGGGGTCGTTTTTCCAGCGCGGGGGTCCCGGGGGGGGGGGGGGGGAGGAGGACCCCATCCTGACTGACATCTGTCAAACCAAAGCCTAGAATCCTACAGAGGGGAGAAAGGAAAAAAAAAATAAATCAGTGCGAGGGAAAGAAGGAGGTTTCTCCATCTAAACATTAAAAAAACCCCATATCTTGTTTTAATATATATATTTTATTTTATTTTTTTTTTTTTAATCTGTTACATCCTGACAGCAAGGCACAGCCTCCTGTTGGGTGTTTCTTCTGCAGGTCATACCTGGGTACCCGTTTGTGCATCGAGGAGAAGGCACCCACGGGCAGGCCAGGCTGGCAGGGCTGGGGGGTTTCTTTCTGTTTGTTGCGTTCTCTGTATTTCTGCTCCGGGTGCCTGGAGAAAAATAAGGCAAAACATGACGGGAGAGCGTTTAACTGCTTGTCTGGGGGATGTGCTGTGAGTTATCTTTTTTAACTTTTCGCAGTTAGGTAGCAGTGGGTAGGAGTCTGCTGGGGTCTGTGGCAGGAAGATCACGGAGAAATACCTGCAGGAGATTCCCCTAAACTTAAAAATCTCAAGTAAGGGTGTAAAACAATACCTCATGATAAATTTAATCTAAAAATAGTGCAATTTGGGGGTTTTTTTCTACCCTGTTTTCTCTTTCTGCTTTCTTGAAGCAAACTAATTTTTTAGAATTATTCATAGTATGAATACTTGCAGTATTACAGTGGTGCAAAACTAGCCTTTCACAGCTAATCGTGAACAATATCTGAAGAAAAACAGGCATTTTTAAATGTTTGAAGCAATTTAAAATTTACCTGGTAATCTACTTTAAGATGTCCTCTCCTGTGATGACATTCAAGCAATTAGATCAAACTCTTTTTCAGTAAAGGGCAGGCTCAGTCCATGTGAACGTGTTTACCTGAAATATTCCTTCTCTTGGGGAAGAATATCTTCTATTATCAGGAAGGTCCACTGAGCAAAGAACCAGCGATTTGTCACTGTCAAGACACAAGATCAAATTTTCAAAGGAAAAAACTGGAATGCAATCACAGGCTTTCACAAAGCAGACACTGAGTATTGTGGTCTTACTTTTAATGTATTTTTCTTTTTGAAATCTGACACGGATAAACATTATTGAAGTACTGTTTTAGGGGATTACTGGTATTACTTTGTTGTATGATGTGAAAAACCCGAGGCCGGATTCTGTTCTCATTGGGCTGCTCTTACATTGGGATTTTAACTGCATGAGATTCTCCACTCGCTTGCACCCTTTTTTAGCCAAGCTTCAGGTATTTTGTTGCTCCGCTGGGGCAGAATGCCTTCTTTTTTAGGGAAGAAAAGGGTGAGATGTTTTAGCCGTGGCACTTCCATTGAGTTCAGGTTGATGGTGTTCAAGGCCAGGCTGGATGGGGCTTGGAGGAACCTGTTCTGGTGGGAGGTGTCCCTGCCCAGGGCAGGGGTGGGACTGGATGATCTTTAAAGTCTCTTCCAACTCAAACCATTCTATGAATCTATGGTGATGACACCCAGATGTTACTGTGTCCTGGGTTCCTGACATCGGGAGGGCAGTGGTTGGGTCTCCACCACCTTTTCTGCCATGTGCGTGGAATGGTCCAGCCTGGGAAAGGGTTTTCCATTTTCTGGTGTTGGGACGCTGTTGGCTGAAGTTGTCATGTGTGGGAATAAAAATCCCAGAGAGGAGAACTGGAGAGGACCAAGAGCCAGTTCTTTGGGATTAGAAGTCTGTGGTCTTAGTGTGGCGGTATTCCAGAGTGGGATGTAAACACTGCTGTGGTTTTGGCTTCCTGCTCTCTGAAAGTGCTGGACCCTTTCAGGTCATTTGTGCCTTCATGAATGAAAGGTCACCAGGGTGGTTTTTTCACCCCTCTATTAACTAAGAGTCCCTACTGCAAAATATTCAGCTATTTAAAAAGCAGTGTTGTTTCCAAACCTCACTGTTCTTACAGTTGCAAGTTGATCCTTGAAAGACCTTTCTTATGCTACTTCTATCCAATTTTCCCTTGATCTGTGGTGTTTTTGCAGAAGTTGCCACCTGTCTTGGGGGTGTCAAGATCTGATTCGCCAAAGAAACCTTAAAATTATTTTCTTGTTTTTGCTGAGTGAATTCCTGGAGATCAAATCAATAAACCTTGTGTTCCTTTTTAAAAAATCTTTTCCCAGATCTTGAACTTTTTACTAACATGAAGTCTTCAAAAGGAGCTGCCATGTTATAGCTTGTCCTTCTGCTCACAGACCAGAGCAATCATTTCACTCTAAAATGAAATGTCTTAATTCCTGCCATCAATCAATCAGTTTGCTGCCCAAATTATTTGTACTAGTAAAACATCAGCTGTAAAACATCAAAAAAATTCTGCTGACACAGAAATAGCCCCACCCTTTAGGTAGCTTAAGGATAATCATGATTAATGATAATATAATGAGCAGAACCACCTTTCCAAACTTGATTTTGTGAATGTAAACCTTGCTTCCCTTTATATATATGTTATGCGAAACATCCTCCTGTTACTTCTTTTTTACTGGGAAGATCTGGGTGCTTCCAGTAAGAAGTTTAGTTTAATTTTTCCTCCTACTGGGATGAAAACTAAGGGTTACCCTTCATCCTGGATACCCATAACAGACCCTCCTTTTCTCCTCACATTGTTAGCTCTAAATGACCAAATGGCAAAGCATCATTCATTCTGTTGCCCATATTCTTTTCTCACAATATGGTGGAGGAACAGCTTTTCTGACAAAAGAAAATGTCGATAGTTGTTAGGAAATACATAAAGAGGGAGATTAATATTATATATAATGATTGTCTATTAGGAAAACTTTTTATACTGAAAGGGTTATTAAGCCTTGGAATGGGCTGCCCAGGGCAGTGGTTGAGGCACCATCCCTGGAGGGATTCGAAAGCTGGGTTGTCATAGTGCTTAGAGACAGGGTTTAGTGATGTGGGGTTTTTTTGTATTTTTTTATCAGAGTTAGGTTGATGATTGGACTAGATGATCTTAAAGGTCCCATCCAACCTCGACAATTCTATGATTCTGTGAAGTCCAAGGCAACTGGTGGTGAAGCCAAGTCACTGTCCAGTTATGGTCCCAGGTATAGAACAGGAGACCACAGTATTGTTCCTGCCTGGCCTTGGACAATCAACTCTGGCTCAACTTCTGATGGGCTAAATCTGCCAGACAAAAGGTTGCCTGCTGGTGCCTGTCAGACCTTCAGGGGAGCTTGGCAGATAGAGAACAGTTGCCACAAAATGCCATAAAATATGTCTTTTGGAGAACGGGGTGTTTGCAGTAGGGAGCAGACGTTGCTTGGGCATCACCCAAACACTAACTCCCCGTACCTTGCCTGGGGTTCAGCTGGTGCTGGTTCTTCATGGTCACCTGGAATGGGTCCCCTTCTCCAAAGAGAAGTCGTGCAGCTAAGGCCCTGCACCCCAGGTATGTCCTGTACCTAGGGACAGATCTTCACAGCTTTTGTCATTAATTATGGTAAAGATCTTATAACTCATCCAGTGCTTTCCCAAAGTTATAGCTCTGGTCGTATATTGCAGTGCTTCGTCTCTACCAAACTCTGATATTTTGGATGTAGGGAATTATTTTTTCCATTTCAGAGTTGCCTATCTATGTTGGAAGCTGTTTATTTTGATTAAGGAGGGTTGTGAGTTTTTAGATTTGTTTCACATTCTCGTATGGAAGGTTGTCTTGTTCCCCCCTACCTTTGCCACAAATGCACATGGTACTCTCACATTGCTCAGGTCTGAAGACTGAACCCAAGCCCAAACCTGGGTAGGTGAGCAATCTTCAGCTGGGTTTTCTTTCTGTCCTGTTCCATTACTCTTCAGTGGTATCTGTGAACTGTCCATAAAATAACTAGAGGAAACTTAGCAGGCCAGAGCAGATGCAGGTGAGATCTTTGGAATAATTTCAACTACTATTTAAGAGTAGTAAGGACGCTTAATGAGATGGGTAGCTGTGAACATTTGGAGATGATCCTTCACATCCTACTTCTGATATGACATGTTATTTTCTTTGTGTGTGTTTGTTGACAATGTAGAAGTTACAAAATGGCATCGACGCTTTCTGTCGTAACAACAAAAATTAAGAGGAAAGGAGGATTGGCTTGCAGAAAAAGAGAAGGAGAGAGAAATACTTCATTTTCTTATGCTAGGTTTTTTTCAGGCTAAGTTGTTTTCACATATTGAATTTTTTTAAAATAAAATCCCATGCAGCATAATACCTATCTGGTTTCTTCCTGAATTTTAAGTCGCAATAATTCCTGCCTCTGCAGCCAGTATTGCTGTTAAAAGATACACTCTATTAGCCTGGGTTTACCTATAAAGTAAGAAAATAGTCTTGATTGTGACTTGGAGGAGAAGATGTTAGTATTGACTTTTGTCGAAAGCTTCATTAAAATCAAGAAGGGGACTGTGCCTTTTGGATATTTATGATGAAAGAAGTAGTAAGGCCTGTACCTTGTCTTCTTGTTCTCTGGAAAGCGAAGCCACCGAGTGAATCTGGGCCCGTTTGTTTCACAGCTACTTTAATTTTACCTCTGTCTGAAGGTTTAAAAAGACCTTTTCTTTCCAAGCCTGTTTAAGCGACGCAAGACCTAAATCAATCCTAAGTGGCAACCACTTCTCACAGTCTTGTGTGTGGCTGTGTGTTAATTAGCTGAAATAGATTATCCCCCGGTGTTTGTGGTAACTTTCAGCGTGCGCCGTTTGCAGTGGATTTCGTGTTTATTTTCATGTGCTGAGGCAAATTCTCAGTATGTCTTCAAATTATCTCCTTGGGGGTGTTTTTTCCTGAGCTAATCCTGGCAGACTCTCCCTGCCAGATATGCCCCTCATCAAGAGCAGGAGAACGCTGCACATGCAGGAACCTCTGCGCTCGGGGCTGTATGCAAATTTAATGCCCAGCTCATTTGTGTTTCTCTTACATGGATGACAGACATTTTAACAATAACTTTCACATTTCCCCACGGAAATCCCATTGTATTGCCGTATGTATATGAGCGCATACATGCATTTACTTTGTGTGCCCGTTTGAATGCGGTATCCGGGAGCACCTATACTTGTAAATATGTTTTATGCCCTTTTTTGTGTATTTACATATAGATAAAATGCAGGGGAGAGAGCTTGTGTCAAGAATGCAGTCGTCAAACAGCTCTTTATCAGAGATGCGGCTAGATCCCGGGGAGACTTATCAGATGCTAAAAAATAGATAGGGTGGAAAATGTGGTAAACAAGAAATCGAGGCTGGAAATAATTCCACAGCATTTGGGGGTTTCGTGCCTTCACAGGGTGGCGAGAAGCAAGAGCATAGGAAATCAGAGCTCGGTTTCTGGTGTCTGAGGCGGGCGCAGTCGGAGCAAATGATATTCCAGCAGCAGCAGATAGAGCTTTCTCCAGATGTGTCACCATCCCGGCCTCCGGAGTGAATCCTCCCGGAGCGGCGGCTTTGGGAGGAGCTGGGGAAGAGCTGCTATAACTTTATTTTCCTTTCCTTGCATTTGGAAGGTAGTAACCACAGTGTGGGCATCGGACACCGGCGTGTCTGGAGAGCTGCCTGGCAGAGAAGGACCTAGGGGTGTTGGTGGACTGTTGGCTGAACATGAGCCAGCAGTGTGTCCAGGTGGCCAAGAAGGCCAACAGCATCCTGGCCTGTGTCAGGAACAGCGTGGGGAGTAGGGCCCGAGAGGTGATCGTCCCCCTGTACTGGGCACTGGTGAGGCCTCACCTTGAGTACTGTGTCCAGTTTTGGGCCCCCTACCATAAAAAAGACATCAAGGTGCTGGAGCGGGTCCAGAGAAGGGCAACAAAGATGGTGAGGGGTCTGGAGAGTAAGTCTGATGAGGAGAGGCTGAGGGAGCTGGGGTTATTCAGCCTGGAGAAGAGGAGGCTGAGGGGAGACCTTATTGCTCTCTCCAACTCCCTGAAAGGAGGGTGTAGAGAGGTGGGGGTCGGTCTCTTTTCTCAAGTCACAGGCGACAGGACGAGAGGAAATGGCCTCAAGTTGCGCCAGGGGAGGTTCAGGCTGGATATTAGGAAACATTTTTTCACTGAAAGGGTTATCAGGCATTGGGATGGGCTGCCCAGGGAGGTGGTTGAGGCCCCATCCCTGGAGGTGTTCAAAAGACGGGTTGATGTAGTGCTGGGAGGTATGGTTTAGTGATGATGCTCCTTGTTTGTTGTGTGGGTGTCTATTTTTGTCAGTTAGGTTGACGGTTGGACAAGATGATCTTTAAGGTCCCTTCCAACCTAGAAGATTCTGTGATTCTGTTTGTACGTGGGTGACTTTCCGGGCAGGGGTGCAGCACCACGCGCCCAACCACCCCTCGTCCTCCTCATCCTCCTCGTCCTCCATGTTTGTTCCTCTGCGCACACGGAGGCATCTTTCCCAAAGGAACTGGGAGAGGAAACGGTGACATCCCTGTCCCAGGTGGGACTTGGGACACCTACCCCTTCCTCCCTCTCCATGAAACCAGTGTTCAGTTTTACTGGTTCATTTGCTTAAATTCAGATAGCACAAAATTCTTCTCTTTGGAGAATTTTGAAACAGATTCCAGAATGATGGAGGGAGCTCTTAAAGACAGTTTAAGAAAGAGAATTCATACAGGTAGAAAATTCTACTTTTTCTTTAGATTATATATTTTTCCTCTGGTATTCCTGGTCCACCTATATGCCCAAGTTGTGTTTCAATAAGTCTTTTCTCTTCTTCTCTGTTAGTCATTGTTCATGTTGCCTTTTGGGGCTTAAAAAGGCACCATTATTACCATTCCATTTTTTGCTTTAATGTACTATTAGAAAAACTTGTTCTGCCGCTTTTTTCTTTTCTTTTTTTTTTCTGAGCGTGTCAATGTCACGGTGCTGGTGTGCAGAAGAAAAACAACAAAAAAACCCCACGTCCTCAAGTGTTCAAAGATTGCCAGCACATCTCAAAAAGAAGTTCTGTAAAACTAATAGTAATATGTTAAAGTATAAAAATACACTGTAGAATTCATTCAACCAATTGTCTTTCTTTTTATTCTTAGAAACAAAATTGTTATTCATATGGAGACATACAGCTAAACCTATGTGTAGATTTAGCTGCAATATGTATATATATATATATCTATATCTATATATATATATAAAATTTTGGTTTTCTCTACCTTCTGACACTACCTGCTCTGAAGTTATATTAAGCAAAATTAAAGAAAGTATTTCATAATTAAGGTTCATTCAACATGTTGTGCCTTGTCAATTTTAATGCTATTTCACAAATAATGAATACTATGGAGTAGTACTGAGTAAGTAGTCTGTAATACAATGACAGGGAAGAAAGAAGTGATATAATTATCTGATGGAGTTTTGACACTGCTTTTATTTTTGTAACTGCACGGGTTGATTAGTTTTGAAACATAAGGAGTACACACAACTTTTAAGTTGCTTCAGCATGTTTTTAAGCTTATTGGTGTTACTTCTCTTTTTTGCTTCATTATTATGCCCTCCTTTGTTTCAAGTTGTATTTCTTCTGTTGCTTTCTTTACCTTTTATTGTGCTATATAATAACTTGCTACACTGCTAGTTCCCAGACTGTGATTTGTAGTTGCTTTCCATGGCAAGTGCTTCCCCATTGTAAATCCATATTAAACAGCACATATTTAAAAGTTTGTTGGTAAGGACATGTGCTTGTCTGGAAGGAAATGCAGTAACTTAAATTGGCCCAATGGGTTCCAACAGCCGGAGGAACAGTGCTCCAGGCGGTACAGGCTGGTGGAGCTGTGGCTGTAGGATCATTGTGGAATCACAGGATGGTTTGGGTTGGAAGGGACCTCAAAGCCCCCCCCAGTGCCACCCCCTGCCCTGGGCAGGGACACCTCCCACCACACCAGGCTGCTCCAAGCCCCCTCCAACCTGCCCTTCAACCCCTCCAGGGATGGGGCAGCCACAGCTTCTCGGGGCAACCTGGGTCAGAGTCTCACCACCCTCACACCAAACAAGTTCTTCCCCACAGCTCAGCTCCATCTCCCCTCTTGCAGGGTCAAACCCTTCCCCCTCCTCCTAGGGCTCCCCTCCCTCATCCAGAGTCCCTCCCCATCTCTCCTGGAGCCCCTTGAGGGACTGGAAGGGGCTCTGAGGTCTCTCTGGAGCCTTCTCTTCTCCAGGCTGAACCCCCCCAACTCTCTCAGCCCCCCCTCCCAGCAGAGGGGCTCCAGTCCTCCCAGCATCTCCATGGCCTCCTCTGGCCCCGCTCCAACAGCTCCATGTCCTTCTGATGTTGGTGGCCCCAGAGCTGGAGGCAGCACTGGGAGGTGTCTCCCCAGGGTGGAGCAGAGGGGCACAATCACCTCCCGCATGTCTGGAATGATTTGAAGGTAGGGTAATAACTCACTCAGGGTGTGCTGTCTTGTCCTCACGCATCCAGAACACTTCTTTGTCCCTCTAACCCAGAAATATAAGAAGTTAGCCACGTTTCATGGGGTGTGGGAAGCCTTGGAGAAGGTGGTGGTGGCTCCTATGGCGCATCTTGTGGGAGCTGTTTCTTGGGGTTGCTGTGGGCTGAGGCTGTTATGGGCTGCTGTGGGATTGTGTCTTGGGACTTGGGCTACCGGGTGATTTAATTTTCTTCCAGCTGTGCAGTGGTCAGTGTGCATCGTGGTGGTTTGTGTCCTGGAAGCTGTACAGCTCATTGAGCAGTGGTGGGAAATTCCAGGTAGAAAAGCTGTATAAGCAAGCCTGGATGGCTATGGAAAGTTCTGTGATGCTTTCACAAGATTGGCGTTTTATTTCAAAAAAATGTGTTTTACATTGTTTCTATACCTTGCTGACAACTCTTTAGTGTTAAATTATTCACATTCCCACAATGTAGAAAGCTTCGTTGCAGAACATATTGGAATATATATAAATATTTAAAGAATGATGATGAAGTGGTCTGGACAGTAATTAAATAGAGTTTTAAGAAACTCGCATAGTTTATGGATGATTCTCCTTGCGCTCTGTGGGATAGAAGGCCAGCCAGCCAGATTTCCACTGAGGTTTGTTGCCTGTAGCATGATAAAAAGTCTGTAATGTGCAGAGAAATGGTAAAATACCAATCTTATGTCACTAAATTTGGAACTTTATCTGTGTGTGCCTGTATTCTAAGCTCTTTTTCGTGATGTCTTCATACAAAGTTCCAGTGTGGGCTACCACAGTTAATTGTAGATGCAGCATCAAAACAAAACACCTGTGACGTTTCAAATACTGCATTATGCATGCTGAAATCATATAGGGGAAAAAAAAAAAGACATTCTAATGAAGCAAAAGGCATGAGACCAAAAGAAAGATTTCCAGCCCTGTCTGTAAAATTCAAGTTGTTTTCCTTTTAGAGAGAGTAAATGTTATGTATCATTTCACCCGGGCAGAACAAGTACAAAGTTGTAGACAGCTTTTCTACTTTGTCTGGTTTCTTAACTGTGCAGAGATGTAAATGATCAAATGAGGCACCAAGCACTGACACCTCATCCCAACAATGATATTACTAAATGATGTATGTGGCCCCAAGGACCTCTGTAAAAGACATAGGAGTGGAAGGAAGGATTATCGTGCTATGTAAACATCTGGTTGGGTCTGGGTGTGCAAACATATTCAATTTATGTATGCATGTAATGTATATTTATCTCTTCATTTGGAGCTCTTTAATTTCCATTTCTAGCTGGTAGGTGTTATTTTTGGTGCCATAGCAGGTATCTTCCAGACATGATGATTTTCACCTAAACAGTATTTCAAAAACAACAAAAAAAGGAACTGTGGAAACAGACACCAATATGCTAGTTAGATTCCAAAAAGGGTTCTCAAAGATCCAAGAAGAAGTTTCGTGCTTTTAAGATGTGAAGAGAGAGGGTAAGAAGGGACTCTTGATAGTTTGTTCTATTTTGGACGAGCCATGCAGCTGTGAAACCGTTAATGAGGAAGACAGCTTTTGTGATTATCTCAGATCTCCATAGAGACCTTTTCCAATAACTCAGATCCTGTTCTGGTTATACACCCAAATTCCTTCTTTCTGCCTGATATCTGCTGTAGGCTCTTCCAGCAGAGCTGTCTGCAGTTAAGATCTGTCTGTAATCTCCTCCGTTGCCTTCGACTTTCTCAGTATTTGAATTCTCAGGTTAAAACTTTTCATGGAAGCAATTTAGTAATGTAGTTGACTTGTTTATAATTAGAAAAAAAAAAAAAAGTTTCTGCCCACCTTAACATATCCTCAACCGTTTTGAGGATGCATTCCTACATCTTTAAACTCACCAGGACTTCCTAAAAGTTCTGATGTGGGTGTTTTGCCCGTTGTTTTCTGCCTGCACAGTGACACATGTTCGCCAGCTCTTGGAAGTCACCCTGCCCGTGTGTTGTGAGAAACACGTCAGATGTGCCCACCTGGCTGCCACCTTCTTGTGTGCACCCCTTGCCCCTGCTGGCAGCCTTGGTTCTCCGTCTTGAAGCTCCAAAGGTCCTCCAGAGCCAGTCCAGGGGGAGGACACGTACTGGAATCAAGAGCTAGAAAATCCCCACTGTGTTTTCTTTCTCCTCTGGTTGCTCTCCAGGCAAACCAAATGAAGAGGAATTATGATTTGAAACTAGGGGGTTTTGGGAAGGGAAGGAGGAAGGGAGCAAAATGTTCCATTAGAAAGGATGGGAAAGGGGACAAGATCATAGAATCACAGGATGGTTTGGGTTGGAAGGGACCTCAAAGCCCCCCCAGTGCCACCCCCTGCCCTGGGCAGGGACACCTCCCACCACACCAGGCTGCTCCAAGCCCCCTCCAACCTGCCCTTGAACCCCTCCAGGGATGGGGCAGCTTCTCGGGGCAACCTGGGCCAGGCTCTCACCACCCTCACACCAAACAAGTTCTTCCCCACAGCTCAGCTCAGGATGGAGCTGGACTCTTTCCAGTGGTTCCCAGTGACAGGACGAGGGGCAACGGGCACAAGCTGGACCATGGGAAGTTCCACTCCAATCTGAGGAAGAACTTGTTTGGGGTGAGGGTGGCAGAGCCCTGGCAGAGGCTGCCCAGGGAGGGTGTGGAGTCCCCTTCTCTGGAGATCTTCAAGCCCTGCCTGGATGCTCCTGAGTGATGTGCTCTGGGCAGCCCTGCTTTGGCAGGGGAGTTGGGCTGGAGGATCTCTAGAAGGTCCCTTCCAACTCTGACAATTCCCTGATTCATCCTTCAGCTTCTTCAACTGTAAAAATCACAAGGTTGAGTCTCCATCTTGGGTTTTCAAGGTCATCATTATTTTGGTTTGCTAGCAATGGAAAAGCAAGGTTTTCCACAAGTGTGTAAAGCACAGTGATTTTTGTGTTTGGAAAAGAAAATGTGCTCCTTTTGCCTGAGGGATGGCTTCTTCTTGTGTTTCAAAGACCCTTTCTAATTAATAAATGCATTAGAACTTCTATAAAATGGCCAAAAAAATGAATGGGAAGTGGTAGGCAAGTTAATGATGGGAGCTTCTATAGTACCATATTCAGCTGTTTTGGTTTGACTGAAAGTTTCTGACACTTGAATGGGCTTGAATGTCAAGGTGTGGAAACCACATATTTATAATTCCAAGTCTTGAGTTCTGCTCACTTACATTTATCTTTGTTTTCTTACTTATTTTTTATTTATCTTTTTAGCCTAATTCCAGAGTTCGGTCCTTCCGAGGAGAACGCTCCCCTCCCTGGTGTGTGTAGCACATTTAAACACACAGACACACACACAAAATCCATCCTTGTTTTGGCACCGGTGCTCTCATCGCCACCTTATTTTGGGGGGAAAAAAAAAAAGTTGAGAATGTAGCAATGGCTATTGAGAATGAAGATAAGCTGTGCTGTATGTAGCAATAAAATACTCTACATTCCCCCTATTCACCCTTTTAAGGATGTGCTTAGCAACGGGCTGTTGAGAATGGTCATACGCTGCGTTGTAGGTAGCAATAAAATACTCTACATTCCCCCTATTCACCCTTTTAAGGATGTGCTTTGAAATGAGCATCTATAAAATGTACTGGTTAGTAAATGTTATTGATGGTGCCGTTGGCTCAACAGAGGGTTTTGTGAGAGCTGCGGAATGTCACGTTAAAGCGCGGCTCAAGGTGCTGGGGTGGCAGATGTCTGAAAAAATGAAGTGTGATGTGGCCGAAACGATGAGCTACGGGGAAGGAGGTGAGACAGGTTCTGTGAAACACCACGTATTTGGGGCACACGGCCGCAGTTCCTGGCCCGCGGGGAGAGGCGGCCGTAAAAACAGGGGAGACAGCTTGGGTGGCAGCGTTTGCTGGCTGGGAAAAAAGCAACTATTAAAAAAAAAAACAAACAAAAACAACAGGAAAGTTGCCAGGGCACACCTCTCTGCGCTAAATATGATTTAATGTAGTTTGTGGAAATACAAATATAATTAAATTTATTACAGAGAAACAATTGGAAGGGCATGTTTGTTTCTTAATAGCATGAGAACATACTTTTCCCCGCAGAAGCATTACCTCAACAAAAGCAGCAGGAAACAGTTTTCCACTTAGGATCAGGAGAAAGAAAATCTTGTTCTGTTGAATTTGTTTGTCTTGACAAATTACATTAGGGGTTATAGATTAATCATTTTATTTCCCAATATATCTGGCAACGGTGAGCCTTAAAAATCAGATTAAACAACTCCAAATTTTTTGTGGGCTGTTTAATTACGTGGTATGCTTTTTCCTTTGTTTCGGGTGGTTTGTGCCCTGTCTAGCTCGCTGCTGTCCATGGAGCCTGTGGTCACCGCTGTGGACTTCTGAACGTGGTCCACCTTTGCTTCTCTTTCAGCCCTCACCTCTCTCCTGTTTTTCCAGCACCTTGTATGAATGGTTACTTAGCTCCAGCCAGAATCTGAGTTTTCTCCTGTAGTTTCTTAACAAAAATAAGTCACTTTTGTTTTGCAAGTCTGCCTTTGACATGCTTTTCCTTCATGCAGAACCTCTGGTTTCTCCGAGATGCCAGTTTTGCTCTTGCCCTCATTAAGCAGGACAATTAAGTGGGTATTGGGAAAAACTTCTCACAGGACTGAAAGTCCATGGGCCATCATGAGGTGTGGCTGGTGGATTTCTTAACCAGGAACCCAACCCCATTTCTCCTTCATCTCCCAGCAGTTCAGGGTGATGCTCCTGCAGGAAATGCTGTGTGAATCTGGTGCTGCTCCTCAAGAGCACCCAAACGGGGCTTTGCAGACCAGAGGAGTTTAGCAGAGGCAAGGAGAAGCAAAGTCAGCCAAAGACCGAGTAGTGATACAGTAGTAGCTGTCTTAGCTTTTCTTTAAATTATTTTTAGTTATTCATTCATGACTGATTCTACCAAATTGTAATGGGATTGTTAATTGCCATCTTTCCACTCCTTTGTGCTGTGTTTTACAATACAAAGAGCCAGATTGAAAACTTACAAGATACCTCACAGTTCATAAACTATATGCTAACTACTGTTTATCTCATTTAAATATTTCCAGTTCATACTGTTTATGCCAATAGCAGAAGTCATTGTTTTATTTACAGTGCGGTTTCTTTAACTTTTACCTGGAAGGATGTGAACACACTTTACCTTTCTTGGGATCTATTGGAGTCTGCTAGAGAAAAACTGCCAGCTAAAAATGAACTCGGAAGGGGTTTTTTTTGCATTTTGTTTAAAGAAAGCAGTGCAGAATATAATTATAGCTATCTTACCAGGGAACTAAAAATACTCGCTTCTCTCAGTGGCCTCAGCCCAGGGATGATCCTATAACTACAGAATTCAGGTTGTTCAAACACCTGGAGCTGCCTTGCTCTCCTCTCTAAACTAGTATTCTCTGCTGACTTCTCCTTTCTACAGTCTGCAATCTTATTCTGCGCAAGAAAGTTAAGAGGCTTGGTAAATATGAAGAAAAATACATCCCTAGCATGCTAACATGTAGATGTCTGTGGGATCTATGTAAATTTAAAGAGATCATTTGGGGCAGAAGGGAGGAATACTCTACAATGCCCACAGAAAAAGAGTAAAACACTATAGAGAAACGAGAAGTCGGTTGTGTCAGCCCTGGGTTAATACTAGAGTTGTAAATAGAGACAGAC
The DNA here is from genome assembly GCF_001431845.1 of Calidris pugnax. Classification (NCBI taxonomy): domain Eukaryota; kingdom Metazoa; phylum Chordata; class Aves; order Charadriiformes; family Scolopacidae; genus Calidris; species Calidris pugnax. Next base: position 430,043 of record NW_015090796.1, read on the forward strand.
ACCCATTGCTGGTGATGCTGCACACAACTCTGCAAGTTTTCAGAGCTGAAGTTTTGGGGGGGAAGTCTTGAGATCAGTAAAGGAGAAAATTAGAAAATTTCAAGACAGACTGGGAGATCATAGACTCATAGAATGGTTTGGGTTGGAAAGGACCTTAAAGCCCCCCCACTGCCACCCCCTGCCCTGGGCAGGGACACCTCCCACCACACCAGGCTGCTCCAAGCCCCCTCCAACCTGCCCTTCAACCCCTCCAGGGATGGGGCAGCCACAGCTTCTCTGGCCAACCTGGGCCAGGCTCTCACCACCCTCACACCAAACAAGTTCTTCCCCACAGCTCAGCTCCATCTCCCCTCTTGCAGGGTCAAACCCTTCCCCCTCGTCCTAGGGCTCTCCTCCCTCATCCAGAGTCCCTCCCCAGCTTTCCTGGAGCCCCTTGAGGGACTGGAAGGGGCTCTGAGGTCTCCCTGGAGCCTTCTCTTCTCCAGGCTGACCCCCCCCAGCTCTCTCAGCCCCACCTCCCAGCAGAGGGGCTCCAGCCCTCCCAGTATCTCCGTGGCCTCCTCTGGCCCCACTCCAACAGCTCCATGTCCTTCTGATGTTGGTGGCCCCAGAGCTGGAGGCAGCACTGGGGGGGTCTCTCCAGAGCGGAGCAGAGGGGCAGAATCCCCCCCTGGCCCTGCTGGCCACGGGGGTGGGGATGCAGCCCAGGATGGGGTTGGCTTTCTGTGCTGCCAGTGCATGTTGCTGGCTCATGGTGAGCTTCTCACCCACCAGCACCCCCAGGTCCTTCTCCTCAGGGCTGCTCTCCAGCCATTCTCTGCCCAGCCTGTATTTGTGTTTGGAATTGCCCTGACCCACATGCAGGACCTTGCACTTGGCCTGGTTGAACTTTATGAGCCCACCTCTCCAGCCTATCCAGGTCAGTCTGGATGGCATCCCTTACCTCCAGCGTGTCGACTGCTCCACTCAGCTTAGTCTATCTGTACGTAAGGAAGGCTGGTCAGTTGAAGACAAACGAATTTATTTATTATTTGTTTATTGTTTTACTGTGATACCCAATAAATACTCCAGACATCACAGACAACAAAATTAAGTAGGTCTTGAGTTACAAGTGAGAAAAGCAGCCTGGTTGACTGATGGTCTTGAAAATTTAAAATAAGCCAACATTAGACTAAGTTACTTGCTATAAAGTGATAGTCGATGGCAAGTGGCACCTTCTAAAATTACTCCTACCATGTAAAAAAGATTTAAAAGAAATCATTAGGGAAATTTGAATGTCTACACGTATTAGTGCTCCAATGAATGGATGTTGTCATCATTTTGAAACGGGGTGGTGCTGCTTCTTGGTGATTTTTCTGTCATCCTGTTCCTTGGTGCCTCTATCTCTTCTTCCAAAAGAAAAAAACGCCCCAAAACATATCAGAATGTATTCAGAGCAGATAAAAAATAAAAAAAAAAAAAAAGAGGCAGAAATATTGTTTGATTCAACCTTAGTTTTGGCTCCAAGTGAAGGGACAAACTCAGCAAGGAGTTTCTGTGTGTGAACGGTTGGGAAAACAGTGTGTTGATGTGGCTATCTCCAAACACTTGTGGAACAAAATTACAAAATTTAGCCATAAGTACAAGTTTTAGCCAGAGTACCTTCAGTATAAGGAGGGCAGTACAGTTCCAGTCTGCGAAATGGGCCTTCAGAGCAGCCTGTGGAAGCGTCCATGCTCTTCTGTGGAATCCAGTGTTTCTGTTTGTTCCAGACATGTGGGTGGTTACCAAACCGAAAATCAGTATTTTTTGCGTTTTATCATTGGAAATCAGAGACTGCCCATATACCTGTAACCATGTGGTTTTAATCTTCATTCATGCGATTTAAATGTTATCGCTGTCCCTTTCGCTTCTGACGGGCAGTTGGCAAAGGGTAGGTTTTCCTGCACCCAAAGGACTTACTTTTGCAATGGCTGGACTTCCTAATATCCCAATATCTATCCATTTGTTTTGCTGATGGTTATTTGTGAAAGGGTGATGAGGAGGCGTTCTTTCAGTTTTCTCTAGTACCAGTGAAGATGAGCACAGTTTACACATTTGTGAAGTTTTAAGTAGCTCACATTCAGCTTTTTAAAATATGTGACTTATTTTTCTTTGGAAAATGTTAAGTCTGCAAGTCTTTTAACTACCACTGTTTGGGTATTGGTGACTATTTCTGCAATATTAAACTTTTGTATAGTGTTTGTCTTAAAATGCTGAATGACTTCCCTTGATCTGCGAAAATGGAAAGAGAATAAGGGAGGAAATTAAGAAAAAGTTAACCTGGTGCAGTATGGGATGTAAAAGAAAACGCAGCATTTGGAACAGCTTTCCTAAAGGATGTCTGGAAAATGTGGCTGTTGTTTGGGCTACGGTGAAGCCACTCTCAGTAAGCCAAAGAAGATACCCAATATTTTTCCCTATGCCCAGCTTCATAACTTTTGACAGACAATTTAATTTTACAATCTTTGGGAATTTGGGAGGAGCAGGAGTGGGGTTGAAAGCCCGTAAGGAAGTAAACTGTTAGTTCAAGCTCCAGGGAGGGAAGGGGTCAACGGATGAATAGCCATGGCCATCTGGCGGGATCCCTGTTGTGTTTTTACACTTTGCACAAAGTCAACACTTTAGGTTTTTCCATCAGAAGTGACACATAAGTGTACACTTTGAGCAGCCCCACACTCATAGCAGTGCTAGTGTAACAGAGGAGAAGACTACCACATTCTGAATTTTTTTTGTGTAAAAGGAACATAAACATAGATGTGTGACATAGGCCTGTGTGTGCAAAATAAAAAAAAAAAAAAAGGTAAATAATTAAGTGAAATGTACTTTTTTGGAAATATCTTTCGTAGTATGACACTTCCAACAGAATTGGCACGCACAGTTCTGTAACTGTTCGCCAATATTTAAGGAATTTTAAAATTGTCAGGGACATGATTGGTTTCCAGGACAGGGAAAGGTATTTGCAATGGGGACAGGCTCATGGTGCTTAGTTTTAAAAAAACGTAGAGTAAAATTTAACACTCTGAATTACAAAATGGCTTGAATCTTGCAGCTGGTGACTATCCCTCTCAGAAGAACTGTGCAAAAAAGAATATGTCAGACCAAGGTTTATATAATAAACAAAAGCAAAATCCATTCAGAGACAGGCATTAAAAGCATATTTTTTGCTCAAAAAATAATTACTGTGTAGACTAGCATGATGTCACACAGAATCACAGAATCAGAGAATGATATCGGGTTGGCAGGGACCTCTGGAGACGATCCAGTCCAAGCATCCTTGCCAGAGCAGGTTGCACAGGAACATGTCCAGGTGGGTTTGAATGTCTCCAGAGAAGGAGACCCTGCTACCCTCACAGGAAGGAGTTCCTCCTTGTGTTGAGATGGAACTTCACTGTGTTCAAGTTTGTGCCCATTAGCTCTTATCCCATCACTGGGCACCACTGAAAAATGACTGGCCCCATCTTGACACCCACCCTTTCAGTATTTATAGCTGTTGATCAGATCCCCCCTCAGCCTTCTCTTCTCCAGACTAAAAAGACCCAAGTCCCTTGGCCTCTCCTCGTAAGAGAGATGCTCTAGGCCCCTTGTCATCTTTGTAGCCCTCTGCTGTACCCTCTCCATCAGTTCCCTCCCCTTCTGCAGCTGGGGAGCCCAGAACTGGACCCAGTGCTCCATATGGGGCCTCCCCAGGGCAGAGCAGAGCAGAGGGGCAGGATGACCTCCCTCCACCTGCTGGCCACACTCTTCCTGATGCCCTCCCAGGATGCCATTGGCCTTCTGGGCCACAAGGCCCCAGGGCTGCCTCATGGGCATCCTATTGTCCACCAGGACTCCCAGGTCTTTCTCCTCAGGGCTGCTCTCCAGCAGCTCAGCCCCCAACCTGGACTGGTGCAGGGGCTTCTTCCTACCCTCGGGCGGCCGAGCAGCCCGCACCCGATGCCCGCCTTCCCCCCAGGAACGGTGCACACACACTCAGAGACGCAGCTTTTTGTGCAAGACACCGTGTATTGACAACTATGTACAAAGGGCAGAAGGTCCCAGGGAGAAGGGGCCCTCCGGCAGACAGCAGGCAGAGCCCCAGGGGACACAACCACGCAGGTGCTGCCAGAGGTGAGAACCTCTTTCAGGCTCCAAAGAGCAGGAGGCCCGTGAGCCGACCTTGCAGCTCCTGGAACTCCCGCAGTGCCTTGGCGTGGGCTTCTGGATCCTCCACCAGGCACTGGAAGAGGTTGACTGGCTCAGCTGGCTGGGTGGCTGGGGGCAAGACGATGGCCTCGGGCAAGCACTCGTTGCCAAAGACGAAGTGATGGAGGCGCTTCTCCTCCAGGCAGCTGCGCAGGTAGTCCATGACGTCCTGCAGCTGGAGGGTGAATGGCACGCTTGTCCCGGGGCACAGGTTGAGGAGGTGCATCACGGCCGTCTTGAAGGTGTAGGAGGAAAGGACCGTTCCTCCCAGGCTGCTGGTAAGGAGCTGCAGGCATTGGAGGTGGAGGCTGTCAGGCAGGGCCTGCCTGGCCACGTGCCTGAAGAACTTGGCCTCTGCCACAGCGGAGCTCTCTGTCCACATGATGCCCGGCGTGAAGATGGCCTCTGGAGCCTGGCTGCTCAGGAAGAGGTCCGACTCGCCTCGCTGCACCCCAAAGAGCAGCTCCACGACGACGGATCTCCCGGAGGCCCCTGTCAGCTCCAGCTTGCAGGAGCGGCGGGAAGGCAGCACCCTCAGCCGGTAGCGACGCCCAAGACCCATCTCCTCCCAGGCTGAGCTCACCAGCTCCTGGAACCAGCGGGCGATCTTCTGCGCATCCAGGTAGCGGCCGGTGCAGAGCTGGCACAGGAGGCCGGAGTCCTGATCTCTCTCCAGCGCCTCATAGGGCTGGTGGACGAAGCACAGCATGGCCTCCTCCCCACGGGCCTCCTTCGAGCAGGTGCACGCCAGGTCCACGCGGACACGGTGCTTTGCCGCTGTGTCTCCTGCAGGGCCCAGCTCCAGCTGGAAGGCATGTCCCCGGGAGGGTTTCAGGGGCACCAGCAGCCGGAACACAGCGTCAGGCCCACAGGGACTCCAGCCTTCAAAGGCGCTGCCCACCCCGATGGCTGCCTGCGGCACCAGGAAGAAGCTGTGGGACAGGCGCTCCTGGAGGACACCGAGGACATCGCCCACCACCGTCTCCACCTCCTGTCTCCTGCAGGCCAGGCTCCTCACTGAGTGCCGGATCTTCTCCCTGACCAGCCGCTCCTCGTCATGGAAGTCATCTTCCCTTTCTTTGTCCTCCTCCTCCTCCGTGATGCTGATGGACCTGTCCCACTCATCACCGCTGTCTGGAGCACGGGTCCTTCTCCAGAGCCATAAGCAGAGTGCGACGAGCAGCGCCAGTCCTCCCGCAACCACCCAGAAGTGCCAGTGTTCCACAGGAGCAAAGAGGAGGGCTCCCTGGGGAGAGTCGCTCTCCTCCAGCATCGGTTCCGTCTCCTCCAGGATCCTCTCGTCCAACTTCTCCAGCAGACCAGTCATGTCCGTGTTTGGGAGTTCCACAGGCTGCTGTACGCCAGCCTGGATGGCCTCACCCTGCTCGTTGCCAACCATGGGCAGGAGCCGGATGATGCACAGCAAGAGCAGTGCATAGACTCTTCTCCAAGCCATGGCCCACAAGGAGTAGCAAGAGAGCTGCGAGCTCCCTCACCGCCGGCGCAGGCCGTACTGGGCCAGCTGCCTGCTGTGGCCCCCTTTATAGCCCCCCCCCATTGTGACGCGTCCCCCGTGTCACATGGGGCCGGAGCGCATCACAGGCACCACCGGCAACGGGCGGAGCCCTTGGGCCCCAACCCGGCTCGGCCAGAGCCTGGGATGGGGAATGCAACTGCCTTTGAACAACATTTGATGGCAAGGTGCACTGGGTTCTTTACTGCCTGGAGGCCAAGTTCAGAGAGAACTGTCAGGGAGACCCTTCCTTTGAGTCACGAGGTTCAGAGAGGACCCCTCACTTTCTACACTCCTTCCTAGAGGGGAGTCTGGGGGAAGCTGGATCCAACCCTAGTCCCAGACCTGATCAACGCTTTCTGTCTGAAGGACTCTATCTGGGCAGTCAATCCTTTCTATCCCTTAGCTAGAATTTCCAACTTTGGCATTCTAGTAGTCCCTTACCCAGGATCTGTTGCGGCAAGGAATCTCTCAAGCTGGAGAAATAATCTTGAGAAGAGTCCTTACTCCTGGCAGCCCGCTGCTGCGCACGAGAGCTCAAGGGGCTCCTGGGGTGTTGACTATTTCTGGGGGTAAGATGGTTGACCTCTAGTCATATTGGCATTGACTGCAGGACCAGCATTGCTCAACTCTGTTCTTGGCTGGTGTGTTCTTATCTGGCTCCCGCAAAGCACCTTGGAGCCCCAGATGCCACCCTCATGACAAGGTGCCCCCCTTGGGACCACCTCGGGTGGTTATTGCTTGGGCAGGGAGATGGGAACTTCTCATGTTCACGTTTGTGCCTGTTTCCTCTTGTCCCGTCACTGGGCACCACTGACAGAAGACTGGCCCCATCCTCTTGACACGCTCCCTTGAAGTGTTCAGAGGTGTTGATCACATTCCCCCTCAGTCTTCTCCAGCCTAAAAAGACCCAAGTCCCTCAGCCTTGCCTCACAAGTGACCTGCTCCAGGCCCCTCAGCATCTCTGTGGTCCTCTACTGTACCCTCTCCATCAGTTCCCTGTCCTTCTTCGACTAGGGAGCCCAGAACTGGACCCAGTGCTCCAGATGGGGCCTCCCCAGGGCAGAGCAGAGGGGCAGGATGACCTCCCTTCACCTGCTGGCCACACTCTTTCTGATGGACCCCAGGATGCCATTGGCCTTCTTGGCCGGAAGGCCCCATGGCTGCCTCATGGTCATCCTGTTGTCCCCTAGTCCCAGACCTGATCAACGCTTTCTGTCTGAAGGACTCTATCTGGGCAGTCAATCCTTTCTATCCCTTAGCTAGAATTTCCAACTTTGGCATTCTAGTAGTCCCTTACCCAGGATCTGTTGCGGCAAGGAATCTCTCAAGCTGGAGAAATAATCTTGAGAAGAGTCCTTACTCCTGGCAGCCCGCTGCTGCGCACGAGAGCTCAAGGGGCTCCTGGGGTGTTGACTATTTCTGGGGGTAAGATGGTTGACCTCTAGTCATATTGGCATTGACTGCAGGACCAGCATTGCTCAACTCTGTTCTTGGCTGGTGTGTTCTTATCTGGCTCCCGCAAAGCACCTTGGAGCCCCAGATGCCACCCTCATGACAAGGTGCCCCCCTTGGGACCACCTCGGGTGGTTATTGCTTGGGCAGGGAGATGGGAACTTCTCATGTTCACGTTTGTGCCTGTTTCCTCTTGTCCCGTCACTGGGCACCACTGACAGAAGACTGGCCCCATCCTCTTGACACGCTCCCTTGAAGTGTTCAGAGGTGTTGATCACATTCCCCCTCAGTCTTCTCCAGCCTAAAAAGACCCAAGTCCCTCAGCCTTGCCTCACAAGTGACCTGCTCCAGGCCCCTCAGCATCTCTGTGGTCCTCTACTGTACCCTCTCCATCAGTTCCCTGTCCTTCTTCGACTAGGGAGCCCAGAACTGGACCCAGTGCTCCAGATGGGGCCTCCCCAGGGCAGAGCAGAGGGGCAGGATGACCTCCCTTCACCTGCTGGCCACACTCTTTCTGATGGACCCCAGGATGCCATTGGCCTTCTTGGCCGGAAGGCCCCATGGCTGCCTCATGGTCATCCTGTTGTCCACCAGGACTCCCAGGTCTTTCTCCTCAGAGCTGCTCTCCAGCAGCTCAGCCCCCAACCTGGACTGGTGCAGGGGCTTCTTCCTCCCCAGCTACAGCACCCTGCACTTGCCTACCATACACCCCTGGCTGAATTTCATCAGGTTCCTGTCTGCCCAACTCTCCAGCCTGTCCAGGTCTCTCTGAAAACAAAGACAAGGGTTCTTCAGTTGTTCAAAAATGTGTTTATAAAGTGCAGTATTGAAGTGGGACGGAGCTTTGATTACCCAATATCCCCATTATCATTGATCGTTTGTGTCCTGGTGGGGCATTTCTGACTGCTGCCAGGTGTTATTGCTCACAGGGACAACACTGTCGGTTTCTCTTAGTTTGTCTGTATTTGAGCAGTCTGAGAGAACAAGTCTGCAGTGCCCAGAGAGCAGCAAGAGGCCTCAGCGTATAGAAACGGCCTCAGCGAGCCCTATTTTGCCCTTCTGATTTTGACCCGGATGCGAAGCCTGCAGCTGTGATGACGCAGCCCAGAAACTCTTAAGGGGAAAAACGTGACCCAAGAGAGCCCACATTTTGTAAATATTTCTGGTGGAGGGGCTTGGCTGCCATTTTTGTTTCCACCCAACTTTTGCTGCGTGAAACTGGTTACAGTGATGTGTGTTTTATCTCAGTAATTTATGTGCTGTTCAAAATGATGCTGCATTTGTGCTGTGGGGTTTGCATCGTTGGAATTATCAGCATTCTCAACGCAAAGTCATAGCCCTTCTGGGAAAGGGATGTGAAACATCAGTTAAAAGTTTCAAGGAAAGAAACTCGCTGTAGGTGAGTTTCAAAAACAAGCCGGGTGGGTTGAAGCCCATCAAGTGAGTCACATCTAATTGCCAGGCTTGTTGCTTTAGTAACCAGCGATAGACCATGGGATGCAACAGAAATGTGGGTTTGTTGTACGGGCGATCAACGTGGAAAAACCATGACCAGAGATGTCCCACCTCATAAGAAATGGATTTTTTTTTGCTGAGTGTTGTTCCAGGTACGGGAGCCAAGTGCTCTAACAAAAGCTACCATGGGTCTTTCAATACAACAAAAGCCTCATTGAGACTATGTTCAATATCTTTCATCCCATCTTTTAAGATCTTATTATTCTTTATCGTGGAAGTATCCCCATTTTCTTCTTCTATATGAAATACATAGAGAGCATCACAGTAAAAATCTAAGTCGCAGTGAACCGGACTGTTCTAATTCAGGCAGAGAGAGGGAAGATGCAGGAAATTCTATAAATTTGTTTCTGAGTTAAATGAAAAGTTCATACAGGATCAAAAATGCTAATTATTCAGCATGTCTCAGACTACCAAGACCTCAGGTATTTAAAAAGGAGAACCAACACTAGCCCAAGGTTCCACTGGAAATGTGTCAAAGGAATGCGGCCGCCAATGACATGAAATTTGTTCTGCATTTGTTTTACGCGTTCCATGCTTTTGCTACTTTCAAATTGACTTTTTGCCTATTCAAAGAATCGGAGTAACAGATAATGTGTTTTAGGCTCAGACCTTTCAGAGTGCACCTTCTTCTGGCACTCACGTAATTGGAAGTGAAATTGCAAGACGGCTGAGAGAAAAAACGGAGAATGCTTTAGACTATGTTCAAAAGGCACATTTCTTCCAGACTTGCCTGAATGAAGGCACTGTGTTTGAAATGGATTCCCATAAGTGTTTACATTTATACCGGTGTGTTTGAGATCTGATGCAGCTAAAGGAAATACTTCCTTTTCAATTTTTTTAATAGAAGGGCCATACAAGATGAGAGGAGCCACCATCGCCAGTGGTGACTGAGTAGTTTTGTGATGGAAGAAGCAACTGACTCTCCCAGGTACAAGGAATAGTATTTCCAAGTGTTTCACAGAATAAACACCGTGCAGGATTTTACCAGAGCCTTAAAACCTGCAGTACGTGGTGGACAGTCTGTACCATGAAGATACGTGGGGTACCTCTCATTCCTTCTGGTCTTCTGAGAACACAGCCAAGGGACGAAGCCTCGGGAAATGCAGTTGTCCTTTAAGCTCAAAGGGGAAAAAGGATGATGATGAGGTTGGAGCTGCACATGTGGGCTCTGTTTGTCATCATTGTGCCAAAAAGCTGTGCGGCAAACTTTTGCATTTCCAGAGAAATCGGGAGTTGTGTAACGCATATGACACGAGGATGTAGGTAGTGTGTACGTGAGGCTGTAAGGGTCCTCCAGTGGTGGGAACGGCCATATCCCACCATGCTGTCCCACACGTTGCAGAGAGAGTTGGCGGGTTCAGCCTGGAGAAGAGAAGGCTCCAGGGAGACCTCAGAGCCCCTTCCAGTCCCTCAAGGAGCTCCAGGAAAGCTGGGGAGGGACTCTGGATGAGGGAGGGGAGCCCTAGGAGGAGGGGGAAGGGTTTGACCCTGCAAGAGGGGAGATGGAGCTGAGCTGTGGGGAAGAACTTGTTTGGTGTGAGGGTGGTGAGAGCCTGGCCCAGGTTGCCCCAAAAAGCTGTGGCTGCCCCATCCCTGGAGGGCTTCAAGGCCAGGCTGGAGGCGCCAGGGCAGGGGGTGGCACTGGGGGGGCTTGAAGGCCCCTTCCAACCCAAACCATTCCATGATTCTATGACTTTATGATCCCCTCTTCTTGCTCCTGCACCTCAAGATGTGGGTCAGCGTCTCCTGAGTGGGGTGCTCTTTTTTTGTATGTGCTCTTCTCCTCTAGCGGCCAAAACAGAAGGAAAAGGGAGAAATAAAAAGAGCTGGGAAACAAAGGGGTTAATGCTGTGAAGTCTGTGGGTGCAAACAGGGTTCTGTTAAAAATGAAATGAAATTGGGTGGAGGTAGATAAAAAGAAATCTGAAATAATTGTTCTGTAGAATATGGTCTTTCCACATAGGCAGAAATCTTTCTCTTCACTTCTGTCTGAAGAGAGAGTCAAATAGAGAATCTCATCTCTTAATTAGAAAGAAAAATACTCATCAAACACATCTCATCACTGGAAAGCTAATGATCCACAGCTGCTAGTCTGAAAGGGCAGGCTTTTTTTCTGAACAGTAGGAAGTGTTAATCATTTTGGATGAGATTTCTTTTTAAAATATACTGTAGTTTGCAAAAGAATAGGATATTCAATATTCTAACTTAAATTATTTTTTGAAGTGTTGTACACCAGGGATAGTGTCATGTGTCTCCCTGAATGATCATTTAATGCCTGTGTCTCTCACTAAGAGCATCAACTGATGTGATGTTGTAAATGGCCAGTTCATGCCTGTGACTCTGAAAATCTTGATCTCACGGGGGAGAAGAAAAAAAGTCCTCCCTTATAGTCTTCTGTGTAGGAAATGGCAGCTATATTAAACTGTAACCTTTGAGACTCCCACTCCTCCCTTAAAATAGTTGGCTTGTTTCAGTAGTGATGAGGATCCTTTTTTTAGACGGAGTTAGAGCCATTATTTCTGTGGAAGAGATCATACCAGATACAGTCCATGTTCCTCCGGATGCTTCACAGGCATGGCCAAGTCCCAGAACTGCCCTTTTACACTTGTTCCTTAGCTTTTCTGGATTTTTTTTTTCCCCTGTACTTGTTTGGTGGTTGGATGTGTAGTTTTCCTCCCCTTCATGTATGGATTTTTCTCCACATCACTTCCCTTATTCCCTCTCCTTCAACCATCAGACCCCTTTTGGTGAAGACCTGACCCCTGCGTTTTCTTGCAGTTCTGCAGCAGGTTTTAGGGTTGCTCGTGCTGACTTAAAAAGTTCTGTCTGATCCTGGGAATCTGCATTTTGTGGGTGTGTTTGTGAGTTTGGGGAGGACAGAGAGGCCATTTCACTGAGGTCCATTGCCGTGCTGGTCTTGCACAGCCCACATCTCATTTCTGTTGCAAAAGGCAGAGTCCCCCTTTCCCTGGAGCCTGCCCAAAAGGAGGAATTGGTTAAAATTCAGCCGGGACAGATGGATAGGAAGCTGGCAGGTCAGTGAAATCATCTGCAGGAGGTCACCGGTGTAGTGTCCTCATTTTGGAAAGGTGGGTCCATACAAGTTTTGAAGAAGTAATATCTTAATATACTATTTTAACGGCCTACAGCGTAAAGAATTAATACTCATAAGGATCATTTGACATGCAGAAACTTAAGTGAGGAGAGTTTGGTTGATGGTTGGACTAGATGGTCTTAAAGGTCCCTTCCAACCTGGAAGATTCTATGATTCTGTGATTCTATGCTTTGGAGTACAGGGTTCCCCAGGGAAGTTGTGGCTGCCCCATCACTGGAGGGGTTCAAGGCCAGGCTGGAGGGGGCTTGGAGCAACCTGGTCTGGTGGGAGGTGTCCCTGCCTAGGGCAGGAGGTTGGAACTTGATGATCTTTAAGGTCCCTTCCAACCCAAACCATTCCATGTTTCTATGATGCCCATGTTTCCCAGTCTCTGGTCAGGTCTGTATGTCCTGAGACTGTCTAGGTTGATGCCTTCTTTTCTCTGGAGCCTGGAATTGCTTGGATATTACTTCATTTTCTTTCTGCCTTTCTAGCCAAAGCTCAGGTGGGGCCATCAGAAAGCCTGCGTGCATTGCCATTCCTCAACGGGTAGTCTCCAGTGTTTGCTTTTCCAACACTTGGATGCTGTTTGGTGACTTCCAGAGCTCCCTTCAGCATGCATCCATTGACCCAGGGCGTTTCTGGGATTTAAGGGTGCAAGGATTTTTTTGCTTTTCTTTTGAGATGAGAATTCTGTTGTAAATTGGCTGTGTCAGATGTACTGCATCGAATCCCCATAGGTCTCACTCTCAGAAGGGTCGTTCACAAACTCACAGAAGAACGCTCAAATTCCTTGAGATGTTTTTGCTTCTTACTCATTACCATTTCTAACAGATTTCCTTTTAAACTAAGCAACGTGAAAAAGGCAGTTTTCTTTCAAATGAAATATTAACTGTTAGAAGTGCCAGTATCCTCTCATGTATGTCACACACACAGCTTTTTCAGGTCTTTCAGTGTTTATCGTGTTTGTCTTGCAGTCTCACGTGGCCCCCATGTACATAGTATTCAGGGGCAGAAAGTAGGGGGTGAGGTAAGTTCGCTGATCTTAAGAGAGAAGATTACTTAAAATACAGATATTTTTTTGTTTTATGTGAGAGCTTGTATTTGATAAGAGCATTTTTTTATCACTCTAAACAAAAATCTAGCAGAAGACTATTAAAATCCTCAATATATACATCTTGGTGACTGATTTGGGAAAATTAGCCCCTTTTTAGTTTACCTGGGTATTGGCATTACTTTAGGTCTGCTAGTTCTGTGGCACACCACCTTAATTTGTTTTAGTAGGTATTAAAAATGCAAATATTCAAAAGCTTCACTCTGTAGCTGAAAGAGGCTTAGGAAGATTTCTGTGTGTATATCCAGCTATGGTGGGTACGTAGTATGGTTTGCTGTCATACTTTCATGTTTGGTTTTTGTTGTATCAGAAGAAAACAAACCCCAAGTCAATTTTGGCCCCAGTGCTGGTGGTGGGGATGGATTCCTCCCAGGGTGTGGTGCCCGTGTGGCCCCAGCGCTGGAGAGGACCCCCAGGTACCAAGGTGCATGTCTCTGGGGGACATAACCTGGCCACGCTCCTGCCGAACTCCAGCCTTAGAACACTCGAGGTGTTTTGAGGAGACACTTCCACAAATAAACATTTTCAAAGATGTGGCTTCTCAGCAAGACCGAGAGGGGATCTCATCGATGCTGAGCAATATCTAAAGGGTGGATGTCAAGAGGATGGGGCCAGACTCTTCTCAGTGGTGACCGGACACAGGACAAGGGGCACCAGGCACAAACTTAACATAAGGAGATCCACCTAAACATGAGGAGGAACTTCATTCCTGTGAGGGTGGCAGAGCCCTGGAAGAGGCTGCCCAGAGAGGTGGTGGAGTCTCCTTCTCTGGAGACATTCAAACCCACCTGGACACGTTCCTGTGGGACCTGCTCTGGGTGGCCCTGCTCTGGCAGGGGGTTGGACTGGAAGGTCTCCAAAGGTCCCTGCCAACCCCTGCCAGGCTGGAATTCTGTGATTCTGTGATCCCTTTTAATCTGATTTTTGATCGGTCTGTGGTCAGTACAGTTTTACTGTGCTTTCATTAGAATAGTTGTATGATTTTACCTCGTAGTGTGATTTTTGTTAGTTTTCTATGCAAAAGATTTTTTCAGGTTTGGTTCAGATGTTTACATCTTCTGCTTGTTTGTGTGACGTTACTACAAAATGACCAAGTTCTTTGTTCTAAAGAGCAAATTAATTTTTATCTATGGAAATAACTAAACTTTTCTTTCTTAAATTGTCATCTTATTTTTATGCTATTTGGCATTATTTTGCCCACATAAGCATTATTTTATGAGAGAACAATTAACATTCCATCTTAAACTACACTACCTCAGTTTTCCTTTTGCAAAAATTAAGGCACATATCAGTAGAAAGTGCAGTAGTTGCTCCGTGCAGGCAGTTGGCTGGTCAGCAAAGTGGTTAAGCAACTTTCCTGCCTGAGGAAAGGTGGGTTTCTTTAGAATTGTTTTAATTTGTTGGTCTTAACCATGCACAAGAGTTTAATGTAATGCAGATTTGAATCAATTTTTATTTTTTTTTCCCTTCTCTGTCTTCCAGCTTTTTCTTTTTGTGGTCTGGAACTTTGAGCTCTACATGATACCACTGGCTTTGTTGTTGCTGCTGGCATGGAACTACTTCTTGATCATATCAGGGAAAGATAACAGGCAACACGATACGGTAAGTCTTCTCTACTTCAAGCGTGTGCATGGCCTTTTCTTTTTTTAACTAGATACAATTTTGTAACTGAGTTTAAATACGACATCTTTTTGAAAATGTCTCGGTTGACAATGCTCGATGGACAGTTTTCCTACCTGCAATTTAATTTTTCCTCCAGCCGTCCAGTAAACGTGTCTGGTTTTGTTCAAAATGTTGTGTAAAAATACAGTAGAACATGCAGTGTTCTCAGGATCGGGTTTGTGTGGGAGCAGACATGAGAGGTTTAACGCTCAGGAGAAGGCAAATTCTTCGAAAATTGTTTTGCGTGTCTAAGTCCTTATGTTGCTTTTTTATTTCACATATTGAACTTAAAGATTAAAATTATTCCGATTTGTTAACAGTTTCAGAATGTCTCGCATTTTATTGTATTTCAGAGTTTATCATTAATATGTTGCCATTCATTGAGCTTAATATAAGCCTTTTCTTATTTTCTTCTCCCTATCTAATGCCATTATCTAATTAAATGCATGTACTTGGGATATAAAGTAGCAAACATTTACTGATAACTGACGTTTATTAATAAAAGCATGATTGAGCTTCTCAGAAGTATGTATCAAAACTGGAAGTTGTATTTGTATTTGCTGTGCAAATTTTCTAGTACCCAGGAAGCTTAAGGATTTTTGCATGTATTCTGTTGCTGAGCCTTATGAATTTGGCATTTGTATCAGTACTGATATCCCAAGAGCAGCGTGCAGTCTAGGACGTTATGATCCGGATGGATAACCAGAAGGGTGGGGAAAAAAAACCAAAATGAGTTAAATAATTGGTCTCAGAGGATGGTGGTTAATGGAGGTTGGAAAGACACGTAGCACCAGTGTGCATAAGGACCTGTCCTGGTTAACATCTCCATCAGTGACCTGGAGGAGGTGACTGAGTGCTCTCCCATTGAGTTTTTGGGTGACACTAAGTGCACAGGACTAGTTGATACCCTAGATCTGCCGGTCAAAGAGACCTAGGTAGGCTGTGGAAATGAGCCAGCTCAGGAAGGAAAAATGTAAAGTCATGCTCTTGGGGAGGAATAACTGATTGTCTGGGAAGCAGCTGCCTGGGCGTCTTGGAAGACAACAAGGTAAACATGAGCCATCAGGAAAGAGGGTCTCCAGCACCTTGGGCTGCATTAAGAGGAGCACAGGATGGAGGGAAGCAATTATCCCCCCTGCCCAGCACTTGTTAGACTTGCATCTGGAATAGTGTCCAGTTTTGGGAATCCCTGTTCAGGAAAGATATTGATTAACTTGAGTGAGTTGAATGGGGGGCTACCAAGATGGTAAGGTGGGGCTTGAGCACTTGTGCTGTCAGGAGACGCTGAGGGAAGTGGGCTTGAAAGAGCCTGGAGAAGAGAAGGCTTGGGGTGACCCGAAGAGCAGCCCTCCACGACCTCCAGGGAGGTGATTGAGAAGTTGGAGCTAAACTCTTCACAGTGATGTGACCTCATGGCTGCCCTGCTCTGGGCAGAAGGATGGAGGCCCCTTCCAGCCTGAGTGATCCCATGACCCTAACAGCTAGCAACGACAACTATTAGTGACCAGAGGAACCGATACAGCTCTGATCCTGGCACTGGTATTACCTGCCTGCATCATTAAAACTGTTGTGCTTCCAAGGGTCATCTGAAATTAAGGGTGGGGGTGATAGAGGTACTCCCTAATCCCAAAGGTTGTTACATTTGGGGATAAACCCTGAGATCAAGACTTTAAAGATGCA
This sequence comes from Calidris pugnax, assembly GCF_001431845.1. Classification (NCBI taxonomy): domain Eukaryota; kingdom Metazoa; phylum Chordata; class Aves; order Charadriiformes; family Scolopacidae; genus Calidris; species Calidris pugnax. The sequence continues at coordinate 446,279 of NW_015090796.1, forward strand.
TAACTTAAACCACAGCCCTTAGTCTCCAGGTGCCTGAGAAGCTTAAAGCTTCTCTGCCTGAAGATTTTATGAGTAACTGAAGTCCCTCATGAAGGGAGAGGTTTCTCTCGTGAGCTGCAGTACACTTCATTTCTCTCTGAAATACCACCTGCCTGTGAAGATTAATTGGGCCATGTGACTTTTCTAACAAAATGCTGAGGCTATTGATGGGCGCTCTGTTGAGGACACCAAATGCTGCTCTAAAAATGTTCCTCTTGCTGAGGTTGCTTCAGACCAAGCTGTACAGCTTATGTCAACCAATCGTGTTTGTCCCGAGTACTTGATATCTGTGCCGTTAATTAGTATTTTTTTTTTGGTTTATCACAAGTAAGTTGGGACCTCATTTTTAATGAATTGAGCATGGTTATCATCCTGGTGAGCATCTGTCTTCCATGAATTGATCTGCAGACTTACTGGATGCCTTTCTAATTAAGTCACAAATCTTCAGTAGTATCACAAGTCCTTAGCTCAGGTCATTAGCACAGTATCATTAGATTAGGAGTCATTTAAATATTTCTGTTTTCCTATGCAGAGTGTAAATATTAACTAAATTAATTAAGCAGCGTTTCCTAGTGGCTAGAGAGTGCTTCAGGATTTGCATGATCTGGCTTCTGTTCCCAGGTCTCCAGAGATTTCTTGTGTGTGCCTTGGTGAAGTCATTGACTACTCAACTTAGAAATATCAACCGTGTTTAGAAGTTACTCTGGAATCCTCAAGCTAATGATAAGACAAAAAGAAAAAGATATTTGTTAACTTTTCTCACTCAACTAACACTAGACAAACGTGGTTAAAAATTGTGTGCTCTTTATACTTGTTTCATGTCTATGGAAAATACTTAATTTGGGACCTTCAAAAGTAGCTCAGAAGAGTTAGTTTCCATGTAATATTCCTACAAGAAAACAATTATTGATTGTCTCATCAGTTCAGGTGTTAGGGACTGCACTCTTCTGCAGGTCGATCAAATGGTCATCCCTGAGTTTCTGCCAGGGAATGGCAGATGGACCAGCTTAACTCATCCTTGTTGGCTGCCTTGTAGACGAGGAGTCATTCGCTGTGTCCTCTTGGCCATCGGTTTCTTTGAAGTAGTTTGGAACCTGTTGGAACCTATGAGCCTGAGCCGCTCGTTTTGGGGGTATGTGTGGTTATTTTGCCATTTACTCTGACTCCTAAGTTATTTGTGCAAGTCCTTTCTTGAACTGGAAGCGCAACAAGGCTGGGGCAAGGGGGAGCCCCACGGGTATTTACTGACAGGAGATAAGTCTACTGGAAAATCTCACAGAGAGGTGAAGTGGCATATTAGGCACCATTGCTTTCTTGGATTCAACTGGGCTCTCAAAGGATTGATCATTATTGTGCTTTTAGTCAAACGCCGGTACATTCTTCAAAGAAAAGCATTGGATTCCCTGTTTTTCTCTATATTAGATTAGATTAGTTGTTTTTCTGAAAGATATGCTTTCATCAAATACAAGCTCTTGTGTTAAATGTTGGTGTAAGCAGATGTAGACTTATGTAGATTCAGTGAATGGATCTCTAAATCAATCTGTGAGAATTCAGACTGATCTAAAATGAATTCGCTTCTGGCATTAAGTCATGTGGCAGGTATACAAAAACCACAGAAAAAATATCTCCTTCCAGTATTAAGCAAGGAAAAAAAAAGTCACTAAAACAGTGACACATTCTTAGTGTTTTCCCCTGAATTTTGCAGTAACATTTTTGCCTGGAGCTTACCTAGCTGCTTTCTCCAAGGATCCTTGCACTCCCTTATAATCGTCCTTCTAAATACCTGACCTCACGGAATAATTTATTTTCAGCACAGCTGCTGTTCTCGTCTGAAACCCTCACTGCCTCAACACACGAGACTAGAACCGACTGGGTCTTACTGCTTTTTACTTTTTTCCCCTGCCTTTTGTTTTTTTCCAGTGTCTTTCTCACATCCCTGGGGGAAGGGAAGGAAAGGTGTCACCCTCTGCCACCCCTCTGTGCCCCCTGCGCGGGATGGGTGAGGCAGAGGGTGGTGGGGACGTGGGGCTGGGGATGCTCGGGGAGAACAAGGGCAGAGGGAGAGCAAAGGACTCGGTCATTTCCGAGCAGCCTTGGCCCTCCAGGAGCACCAAATCACACCTCACAATAGGTGGCTGAAGAGGAAAGTTCATCCCACGCAGCTGTAATTGAAAGACTTCCAGATATATCCAAACTAAGAGAAAGTACGCTGGGGTTTAAAGCTTCTTTTCAGCCTTTTTTAAGAAACTACTTAATATTTTGATGTTTTCAAATGTGTTGTACAAAAAAACCCTTCACCTTTATAGCTTGGAGAAAACAGCAGCACTGCTGTCTGGGGTCTTTTTTTCACTTCCATTTCTAAGCAAAAGTCAAAGTTATTAGAACTGCATGAAGTTAGTGGGGAAAAAAAAATCTTTTATTTTTTTTTTCCTGCTTTTCTACTTCAGGCTGTGTTCTGACTGCCTGCTGGAGCTGCCTAACTTAAGGAATGGTCAGATAATCTCTCAATGTGATTAAAAATGTTCCCACTCTCCAGCTGCTCTTGTCCCCTTCCCTGAGATGAAACAGTTGATTGTGTGGTTGGAACGTGTCCTGTTGTGAGAGAAACCTGGTTTGCATAGTTATCCACTTATTTTTTCCCCCATGTATGTAATCCTGACAACCACGATGTGGACAAACTGTGACAATCTCTCTGCTGTTGGACCATAACATTTAACTGCTGTAACAGGCACATTGGATCTCCTCAGGTGACACTGCAGGTTCTTCTTCCTTTACTAAATAGGTAGCAGATAGGGACTCCAGGTTGTCTTCTCCTCGAGGAGGAAGGGCTGGAAGAGGAGTGGACGGATCTGGTGGATCAACAACCAGTTGCACAGTAGAAGTTAAGAGGCCCACATGCGGCTAGATGCCTGCGTGATCATGATGTGGTGGGATTGCTCTCATGACCGTCATGCAATGGATGTGCACTGGGAAGATGATAGATGGATGGGAGCATCTAGTATACAAAGAGAGGCTGAGCAAGCTGGGACCACTCTACATAGAGAAGATGAGGCTCACAAGGGATCATGGAGTCATGGAATTGTCAGAGTTGGAAGGGACCTCTAGAGATCCTCTAGTCCAACTCCCCTGCCAAAGCAGGGTTGCCCAAAGCACATCACTCAGGACAGCATCCAGGGGGAACTTGAAGATCTCCAGAGAAGGGGACTCCACATCTTGGAGTCCACATCCCTGCACGGCCCAGGATTCCATTGGCCCTCTTGGCCACAAGGGCACGTTTCTGGCTCATGGATAGTTTACTATCCACCAGGACCCCCAGATTCTTCTCCTCAGAACTGCTCTCCAGCAGGTCGCCCCCTAACCTCTACTGGTGCCTGCATCGATGATGTGTATAAGTACCTGAAGAGAGTAAAAGAAGAGAGAGACAGACACTTCTCAGTGGTGCCTGGTGACAGGGCAGTATCGATGGGCACAAACTGAAATATGCAAAATCCCATCTGAAACCAAGAAAGCACTTTTACCATGAGTGTGGTCACACCCAGGTCCAGGTTGCCCAGAAAGGTCGTGGAGTGTCCATCCATGGAGATACTCAAGACCTTAATGGACATGGTCCTAGGCAACCTGCTCAGAGGTGACCTTGCTTGAGCAGGGGGTTGGACTTGGTGGTCTCTGCTTGAGTATGGCCGTTGATTTCAGGATCTCCCTGCCAGCCTCTGCCACGCCATGATTCTCTGACTGAAGATATTAATCTTTCTCTCCTTTTGGTCTATTATTTGTTAGGCTTTTTTTCCAAGCAATTTAAAATTTAATAGAAGAACAATGCACATGCCTGGAGTTACCTACGAATGTTCTTCTGCCATAGATACCCCTATGGAGAAGAGGTTTAATCACTTCAGTTCACATTCTGCATTTATAGTTAATACTTAGAGCCTTTAAGGAAATATTAAATAGCTAATTTCCTCTTGAAGTTTCAAGTTGCACATGTCATTGCATAGAAAATGATGGTGAGCAGCTGGGAGTTAATGTGCCATACACAAATTCTTATGAATCTGTATAATAGAGTATATACACATATTATTAATCTTGTAAGAGTGATATAAAATGGCACAATACATCTTCTAATTTCACTAGAGTTTTTTGCAAAATAGGCTTCAATGACTTATGTTTCTAGAGGATATCTTCCTATTAAAAGCTAGAGCTGGACACATTTAGGATGAAATTTTGAGACTGGAAGAAAAATAACATTTGTTAAAGACAGCCTTTCATTCTGAGATTTTAACTAGCTTCTGTGGGTACTTTTAATGTAGTCCTCCAGTATGATATGTATAGATAGATTTTTTGGTATGTGTCTTCTGGAAATTGCCACATGAAGAAAAACAATAGGGGGAATGGGAAGAAGGATGATTATGAATATATCCACCTTACTGAATTCTTGCTTTCCTCAAGAAGGGATGGTGAGCATGATGAGCTTGAGTTGGTTGCGCAACCCCAGCTCCGTTGCAGCTGGAAGAGCTTTTCTGATTAGAGTCTGATTAATTTCTTACGGGGCAACAGTGTCTGTCAGAGATTTTGGTGAATTTTGCTGCTTCTCCTTTTTGGGGCAGAGGTTGCCACTTTGCTGTACATTCAACCCTGAAACCAGCCCCACCAGGAAAGTGCTTGACTCAAACCAACTGTTTTCCTGCCAACTGAAAACTGAGCAACCAGACAAATAAACAAGGTGGTAATAAGTTGGATTTTTTCTGTGTTTCTTCACTTTATGGTCTTAAAGGCGTGGAAGCATGAGTCCATAAAGTCCTCAGTTTGAGTGGGTTTCAAAGGGTTTCATCTACAGATTAATACAGGAAAAACACTGAGCACTTCAGATCTATTGTCTATGCAGTACTGGGGGTCTTGGGCTTCAAGTCCAGAGGTCCTCTTCTGCCAGGGAGGCAGAAGTGATTTCCAGCTGAGGACTAAATTCTTGCTATGACTTTATGGCAAAAATAAATGGGTTTCAAAGGGTTTCATCTACAGATGAATACAGGACAAAAACCAAGCACTTCAGATCTATTGTCTATGCAGTACTGGGGGTCTTGGGCTTCAAGTCCAGAGGTCCTCTTCTGCCAGGGAGGCAGAAGTGATTTCCAGCTGAGGACTAAATTCTTGCTATGACTTTATGGCAAAAATGAATATAATTGTCCCTGTATTCTGGTTATAACATGCCTGGAATATGTCATTTGCAGAAGGTGATACAACAGGGTGTTTTCAGGTTGGCAATTGCATCTTGACTTCATTGTGACTGTACTTTCCTGGAAAGTTGTGCCTTGGCATGACAGCAACAGCAGCAGCCAGAGTCCCCCAAGCATGAGGGCAGGTGGGACAATCATGGAATCATAGACTAGTTTGGGTTGGAAAGGACCTTCAAGCCCCCCCAGTGCCACCCCCTGCCCTGGGCAGGGACACCTCCCACCACACCAGGCTGCTCCAAGCCCCCTCCAACCTGCCCTTCAACCCCTCCAGGGATGGGGCAGCCACAGCTTCTCGGGGCAACCTGGGCCAGGCTCTCACCACCCTCACACCAAACAAGTTCTTCCTGGCATAGAGCACTACGTGTGTAAAACTAGTCTGTTTTACACCATCTTCAAAAAGTAAATAAATGTGGGTTTGGTTTTTTTTGTAGAATGACTTTCAAGCTCAAAGAGAAAGGATTTTTGCCAAATTAATCAGAACCACAAACTTGTTATCACCCACCCATAAGTTGAAAGGCTTTTGCAAACTGGCCATCTCCTCTCTAGGTGCTGTTGGGGGGAAGGACCACCAGCAACACGTGCCTGAAGACTAAATCCTCTGCCAAGATCCACTGCTGTCTTCCTGACACTGTTTGTTCTCTCTGTGTGACCCATATAGTCAGGGAGGAAAAATACACTATAGTGCCCCACCGCGGGACAGGGCTTTTTAAAATAAATCAGAAAAGAAACATGAAAATGTCAGCTTAATCAAGCATTTAAATTTTATTAATCAAGTCTAATTTTTATGAGTGCAAATAATCGCTGAAGCTGGACAAATTTGCTCTAGATTGCATCAGAAACATAATTTTAATATTTAATGGCCTGCTGAATTTAAATGGAGAATTATCTTTATGAAACATGCTCTTCATAATTTGCCATTAAATGAGAAATGAACAAATCAACATAAATCTTACATAAAGGTTATTTAACTAAATGTTGGTACTATAAATATTTTAAGTGCATTATGAACTAATTTAACAGTGGCACAGTACACTATATAAAGATATAAGTTGGGCTGGAAGCGTTCCTCTCCTGCAGCAGAATGGGATGTCGTGCTGCAGATGGGTATCGGGGCTGCTGGTGGGAGGGAGAAGGTCCCCAAGTCAGAGGGTGATGTACAGCACCAGAGTCTGTACTAACCCCCTACTGCATCTTCACCCGGCTGTTCTCCTCCCAGTAACCATTAGAAAAACCAAAGGCACTATAGAATTGGGATATTTTCACTGGTTTTGGTCACCCGAAGACAAAACACCAAAACCAAAGCCCCACCCTAGCTATCTCTAGTATTTAGAAAAAATAAGATTTTTTTTTTTTTTCTATCTTAATTTAACTCTTTCCACATTTTTTCAATTACTGTCTTGCAATGTTGTGGGCATCTGAAATGAAATTCAAGTTGACTGCACATAGAGACATTTTTTCTACAAGATCGTTCTAATGATTTTTTTTTTCTTTGTATTTGCATGGAGATTTACATGGCAACAAGATTCACTTGACGGCTTGTAGTGGCTATTATAAATAATCAATATTATATAAACTGACATCAGTTTAGTTTCTAGTAAAAATTCCTATAGTCATGTGGGATTTTAATTCATATGTCATTTGGTTTTCTTTTGCTTTAGCACATTTAATCCAGCCTACGCTTTGAGAACTTTGGGATTGCACTACAGTTTTAATGTCTTTACCAAAAGATACCAATATCTGGGGTTAAAAAAAACAACTGAAATTATAGTAATATATGTGTTTCATACATTGTCACATAAAATACATAACACAGTGTTGGTTTTTTAACTACCAGAAAGCTTGTTAGCTCCAAATTTGAATGCAATAGATTGTGTCACACCCATAAGCTTAAAATCATTAAATTAAAAACACTATTTTATAAGAGAAGCATACCTGGTCATTCTAGAATCTGAAAACTATTTCAAGAGAAGTAATAATAACAGTGAAAAACTACATGATGTATTGTTGATTAGATAATTTATCATGAGGTTTTGCTCAAGAATTCTCGCTCACAAAATTTTGTGAAGGTGTTCTTTTTACAAGTCCCGCATAGTAAATTTATCATTGCTACTTAACCAACCAAAGAATAGGGTTTTTTTGCATTCTGCTGAACTAAAAATGAGGCATTCTAGGAGGGATCTGACATTTCAAGTGTACAGTACATGTTGAAGCCTTTAGATGGAGACATACTTCAAATAAACACCTAATATTCAGTTCACTGTGCATTGTGTAAATACAGGAAAACGGTAAAATAAATGAGAACCAAGTACTGAAAGAAATGTAGAGAAAAAGGCCCACTACTTGTGCCATTTTTATGTTAAAAATTACTTAGTCTTAACTGCATTGGCAACTGAATACTGAGGGCATATAAAGCCGACAACAGGAAAAAGGTTACATGTTCTCGTATAATAAACTGTGTTTACTGCCCGTGCATGTTGCCAAGAAATTTATTATACTGTAAATAAAAATTCTGTTGTTGACATTACAGAACTGCATGTAATCAGTAGCATGCATCAAACGGCATCTGATAGCCGTATTAAAGTCTCATTTCCTATTAAGAATCAGACTAAATTACAACATGAGCACTTCCCAGAATAAGCTAACAAAATGCATTCTGTAAGAAGAAATAATTGTATTTGAGTGTCTCTGTAAAAATCAGGAAGTATTTTAGCACTAAAGTACTAATGCTTTTCTTTTTAGTCTGCCGTCGTCTCTAATGCAATATATTCAACCTTACTGGCAAGCTTATCACACTAATTATTATTACATCTAGTGCTTCGGTTATCTTGATTATTACTGCAGATGAAATACCCCAAGGTCAAACCATTGATAGCATGAATCAGGGTCGGTTGTATTCCGGATATACTACACTATTAAATCAGAATCTGTTAATTTGATTTTTATTTTCCTTATAAATGTCGTATTATAGAAAAAAAAAAAAAAAAAAAAAAGGTGGACATCTTAATTAAGCTGTGTCTCCCGTGAAGTTTCTCCTCGGCAGAGGCAGACGTGGTGTGGTGAGGGTGCAGAGGGGTTTTGTTGAGGATGGAGGGCTCTGCTTCAGCTCAAAGAGCTTGGAATGAGCTGGGAGAGCCCAGGAGGGTTGTGTGCATCCCCCTGGGTGCTACGTGACACACACACACACAGGAGCACCCAGGTGTGTCACACACACACACACACACGGTACAGGTCGTGTCGGGACAGCAGGAATTAGCAGGAATTCCAAACAGTCCCAAACAGCCCGATTCTGGCCACCTTCATGGCACTTCTAAAATGTGTTTGGTCAGAACCAAACCCCATTCTCTTCTTTTGCTTTGCCTCATGAATGTGTTAATGTAAATGTGAAAATACAAATGTCTGCAGGTGTCTCGACACCGTAATGTGATGCAGCTTAAAATGCGTTTGCTTTTGTTTTTCATTTGAAAACCCCCATGTTTGAAGAGCCACACCAAGGAAGAGACAAGCAAATAGAAAAGTCCTAACGGAAGGTGTGTTGGGGGGGCAGGCATTGCGTGACATTAAAGAAGGATATTAAAATAACAGTCATCAGGGTTATCTGCAATCTGGTAGTGCCTCTCCTTTTATTCTTTCTTTGTTTTGCCCATTAGCGCAGAGCGGACATTCTTTACATCAGGGCAGATGTAAAGAAACCCAAGTGTCTCCTGTGCAGGTGTTTCTGTTGGATCAGCCAAAGAAATTAGAACAGGAGACAGGTCATGGGGTGATTTGGGGTTTGCACATTTTGTATGAGAATGGTTGATACCAAGAGAGGGGACTTTCCTTTAAAGCAGTGTTAAGTTTCAGCGTGTCCTTTTTCCACAGAGTCTTTAGATCCAGGAGGTTCTTTTAAAGTTCTCTCATGGTGTTTAGGTTCAATGTGCTTGCAGATAACTCGAGTCCAACCCTACTTTGCAGGTGTTGAGAAGTCAAAACGAATTATTTTCTCAGGAATCCTATCCTCTTTGCTGGTGAATAGATCACCTTTAGAATAAAAGCAAGTGGTACTTTGTCGTCAGCTCCCTCAGAAGGCTGTTTCTAGCCCAGAGATGCTGGGTTTTTCTCTGGTGTGGTGGTTGTGCTCCCTCCTGGTAACTGGCTGTGACAGAACTGATGCTCCTTCACCCTCCTGTGGATTGTGAACCGTTCAGTATTTATGGGCTGAGGTCCTCAAAGAGGGTGGGAATGGTTGGGGAGCGATGGCAGCGGGCAGGGATCGGGCTGCAAGCCCCTTCTCAAAAAATAAGCTTTTAATAGAGCTATTTTATACAGGAAGGATCTTACCTTGCAACATTAAAACTGTTTGGCCATGAAGGAGCTGACATGCAGCATCTGAGGCCGTCAACGTGTGGTTTTGTTTTTAAAATGTCACTGGTATTAGTATTACATTCCGGGGATAGTACCAAGAAACAGGTTCTTTAAAGACCTTCTACCAGTGTGCGGCATGTAAGTCTGTGACAAGTGACATTACAGAAGGTCATGTCACTTTTAACTGCTTGCATTAGATCTTTCTGATTTCCCCAGTGCCCTTCCTTTGTTTGATTAATACTACTTGATTTCAAGCAAGGCATCGGAAGGCATAATTTAGAGTGAGTATTCTAGGGGCAATCTCAGATTTTTGCCATAGAACTTTTAATAAAATAACTCCAATGTTTCGTTTTATCTTCATATGCTTTTTCCTGTCCCCCCTCTCCCTCCTCCTCTGTCTTCTCCCCCCCACCATCACACCTCCCCCAGGTACGATGCTTGCCACAGAGACCCAAATTAACCACGGTTTCCTCCAGACCAAAGCCACACTTGTGCGCTTTATTTGAATAGCAACGAGGCAGAATCAAGGAGAGGAAAAATTTCCATTGTGCAGTTTTCTGCCCCCCCCACCCCCCGGTATTCTTATCACAATGTTGAACTGAAATCTGTTGCTGAGATTCCCTTTACCTCTCTTGGAACAGCCTTGCTTTGTTATGTGGAAATAGGTTGTGCTTCAGTATAGGGCTTTTGTAAGGCTTCAGCCTGCCTATTCCTCATCTATCATGAGATTATAAAGAATCTCCTTTCCTTGCTTTAATTCGTGTCAAAGTTCTGAAAACACTTGTTTTGGTGTTTTAATAAATTGTACTATTGTGGCTGTACTGCCTGAACGTTCATGGTGTGTTTTTTTTTTTTCTCTTAACTCTTCCTTTTGAATTTTGAGACAAGTGAGACCATGGGCGATGTGTCATACGCTTTAAAGAATCATTTATGCACCTTGGGCACAGGAACAGTTTTACTACATTTTATTTTGCTACAATAATTGAATTCTGTTTTCCTTTCCAGACAATTCAATACTCCCAAGCCCAGTGTAATTGATGATATGACTAACCTAGAACAAGAGCATAGACTGGTAGTGGCTTTTGAATTAAAAAATGGAATGGAGGAGCTGGAAATCTGGGCTCAGTCCTGGGCTTCAGGCAGTTTCAAAGGACTTTTTATGTCCTTTGAACAAGTTAACATTTTGCCACTCTATGGAAGCTTGTAAAGTAGTTTGAGATCATTAGATGAGGAAGAGGGGAAAAAAAAAAAAGTGAGTTTGAAGTATTATTATCTGGGTAATTTAGAATGGGTATTGTCATGCAAGTGATTTCAGTGAGGTGCCATCATTTGCAACAATTTTAGAGGTTTCCAATTCAAATAATTGTCTCCACGCTAACTTTAGCGCCGCTGTGAGATAGGCATTCTGCTGTTCAACCCTGTCAAGACAGGGAATTTCTGGATGTACATAAAAGAGATCTTTAAGTGTCTGGGGAATATTAATGTTGAAAAGTAAGAGACCTAGTGAGTTTAGTCAGCTCCAGGCGTAGGCAGTGTCTGAGTCAACAGATTCAGGTTTATACCTTGGGCTTTAGTCACCTAATGATGTAATTACAGGCTTTTTTGCGTGTGGCAAAACTGATTTAAGAGAGTTTCCATCTCGCTGCAGCCCTTAACAGCTTGTTTTTTGTCCTCTCTTCTCAGTTCACCGTTTCTTTAGTAGAGCTAATGCTAGCCTTCCTGGAGCTGCTCAGGGCCACTGAAACCACCCACCTTAAAAGTTTTAGGGTAGGTTTTTTTGAAGAACTCTATCAGTCCAGCTCCTCAAACACTTGGAAGAGCTTAGGGGAGATGACATTGAGCTACCAGGAGAGGAGGGGAACAAAGAAGTCATGTAGACACATGGGAAACTGAAGATGCCTTTGCTTCCACAGAGAAATCCATGAAGACAGGCCCTCTTAGACACCTCCAAATGGGATGTGTAAAATGGCCTTCTGAGCTGGGAAGGGGCATTTCAACAACATGCCCTCAGCATTTCCCTCTCTCCATGCTGAGAGGTGTGATCATCCCAACCTCTCTGGGCACTGTCTCTGATCCTCTTTCTTTAAGAAAAGGAGCAGAGCTGACCTAAATGGAAGACAGAGGAGAAGCTGGTAAGGGAGGCTTCTTCTTCATATAGTGGCTAGAGCCCAGTCTTGGTACCTTCTTCAGCCTAAGGGGACTCACAAATACATAGGCCTGGCTGGCATCAGGTCAGAGGCTGCAGAAGATGTGGTCAAGCCAGTGTCCTCCCACTAAAATTGGTCTTCTGGGCAGGAAAGAATTCAAGAGTAATTATTCCTTAATTGCTGGGGTCATGCTTCTTCCTTGTGCTTTTGGACATTCTCACTCTTTACTGTTTCTTTGTATTTCTAGTCTTTGTTTGGAGTCTAAGCTCCAGGACGGAGGAGCCAGTAGATGGAACTGGAGGCTCCTTCCCCTCCAAGATCCCAGGCTTGTTGTTAGGTTCGTTTTGGGTTCAAACAGGGATGAGCAGCTGAAAATCCAGATGTTTTGAGCCGTGCAGTTGGCTTGCACGTACTCTGCTACATGTGCATGTTAAATCAATCTACGTGGTGTTTGCGTTTCACATGGACCCATGTAACGTGATTAACTGGGATCTTCTTGGTGGTTGAGCTGACTCAGAGGAAGGCATCTGATACACACACTTTGCAGTTTTAAGTTCTTCTCCTTCCTGGATTTGGATGGTGCTAAAGTCCCTCTAGCTCTTGAACGTGGATTTGGACTTGATGAGAGTGTCCTTGCAGCTGTGCTCAGGAGGGCAATTATGAAGTTACAGTTTTAACATCTTGCCTTAAATGACAAGGACACTAAAACCGTTTGTAGCTTCACCTATATGATGAAGTAAACAATCATTTTAGTTGGTGGCAAGTCTGCTAAATAGGCCAAAGTCTTAATGTTTCACATCAACAAGTTTTTCCTTCTCTTGTCCTTTTTTAATGCATATTTTTTAATACATAGTATACTTTTTTTGCATCCATAATATGACACTGGGCTGGGTGGATCTTTGCTGACCTCAATTATGTCTGTTCTTATATCCTAATAAGTACTTACATACAAGTAATTATAAGAAGAGCCACATTATTTTCTGGTTAGAAGGAGGTACAACTTTATTTCAATCCACCAACAGAGAACTTTCCCCGTAGGGTAGGAAGAAGACTTGATCACAGTGTTATGAGAGAGGGATTTGTGAGTTTTAAATCTGAATCTGCCACTGACCATCTTCGGAAAGTCATTTAATCTCTCTGTAAACCAGATTTAATAGCAGTTCATTTCATGCTTATGGTGTCATTAATAATTGTTAATATTTGTAGAATGGATTGAATTATGTGTGTGTTCTATGGTGTTAGACTGGAAAGACTTTAAATGGCAAAATGCATAGATTTGGCAACTGCAGCTCACGATGAATGTGCAGAAAGTTAGATGCACAGATTGTATAAAATCACTATTAAGAAACATCGTGCTAATGCTGATAGAGCATATGGTATATACCATTGTTGCAGATCATATGGAGATAAGCTACTATGAATTTATTCCCAGCTTTGTATTCTTTAAAAATCTCTTGGTGAATGCTGTAAATTCTCTTAAAAATGTTGCGTGTTTCTGTAGGCAACAGTAAATTTGAAGCAAGCATCTGTGTGTGCTGTGTAGGCACCAGTGGAGCTGACAAAGGATTCCTTTAGTTAAAACAATCATACATTGAATTTTGAGCTACCTCTCAGATACTTAAATTGTCAAGCAAGCATTTTGTACAGGAAGGGTTTTCAGTATATAATTCCCTGATGTAGGTCAATTAAAGCGATAACACTTTCCTAAATTTGAATCTCTAGATGAAGTGGTTTTTTTTTTTCCTAGTTGTACATTTTCCTTCTGTGCATTTATTTCAAATGTTAATAAAGTTTTCATCTACAAAAGGTTCAGAATTGACAGAACAAAACTCTTCCTTTTTAAATTGTGACAACTACTACTGTTTCTGTCTGCAGGTAGTGGAGGACATGCTAGAGGACGAGGAGGAAGAGGATGACAGAGATGACAAGGTAATTATCTTTCCTAGCACTTGGGTATCTGGGGATGGGAGAATTTAGACATGACACTGTTTTTACAGACAGTTAAAAAAGGAGTTGAAGTGTTTTAGTCCAGAAAATTGGACAGAGCTGTTTATCATCCTAACAATGCTACAGTGTGTTGCAGGAAAGGATAGAGGACTATAAATCCTGCCTTTTTTTCTTCTTTTTTTTTTTTTTTTTTCCTCTTGGTCCAGAGCTGGGTCAAATATTTTTTCTGCCAGGAACAAAAATAATTCAGCCTGTCTGGAACTTGATAGCTCTTGTGAAGATAACTGCAGTGACAACTGTTTTTGAAGGACAAAAATTTGTCCTGTCTTGAGTATTACAAATAGGGCTGCACTTTAGGGGGAAAAAACGGTGTAAAAATAGCAACTCCATACTGGTTAAAGAGGGGATATTGACATCCATAATTTTCGAGGAATTACTCGGTGGAGGAATGAATGGATGGGATGTTTTGCAGTGGGTATGACATTTAAATAATCACAATTCTCATGGATATCCACCTGATTTGGAGTTGGCGTCGTGGCCTGGGACACCGTGGCAGATCGAGCCAAAAAAAAAAAAACCAAGTGGTTTGTTTTGGAGGCTGCTGGTCGGGCTGAGGATTGCGACCCACAGTAAATAACAGCTCTTTTCCACACCTTGTTGAGCCCAGCCATGGGACTGCCTGGATGGGTTGTCCTCCAGGGAGAGGGGAAAAACCAGAGAAAAGGAATGAGAGTGACCTTGGGCCAGCGCAGCGCTGACGGGACGGCCCCGCTGCCCCCGCTGATGCTGCTGGTGTTTTTGTACCAGGAAGGTGATATTTGTGGAAAAAAAAGAAAAGAAAAGGAAAGGAAAGGGAAAAAAAAAATACAGATACTTTTACAAGAACTCTGAATTACAGTACAGACGATTTTGACCTTCACAGATGTTCCCCCACTTCTGTTGTAGTAAAGCAATGAATTTTATTCTTTTCTTTTTTTTTTTTTCAAGAGGAGAAAAACAGTGTATCTTAATTTATGCCCTTGACCTTTGTTTCTAGTTGAGATGTACAGTTATATACCACTGTAAGAATTCATATGCTGGCAGCAGCGTTTGAAATGTCAGAAAATTCACCATGATTAGTTAAACCCCTGAATGATTATTTTTCTGTTAGCTAACACCTAAGATCTGAGAGATGATAAAAAAAAAAAAAAAGAGTATTTTCCTCATTCCGTTGCCGGCGCAAACATTTTACAATTGACAGAAAGTTATTATGTGAAATTCTTCTATACATCACTTAAATCGTTAGCTACATCATTTCAGAATCGGCAAACACTGTGGTAACAAAACCTTCTTTTACAAAACACGTATGTGATGGTTTTTAACACTAAATGATGTGAGCATACACTTCTGGCAATAAAATATATGATTTATTGCAAAGGTCAGTCGTGTAGCTGTGGAGAGCTTGTATTTTAACTCAACATGCTGGCTTTGAATCATCATTTCTCTTCCGATAAACACTGATTTGCCACCCATTTGAGGCCATTTTCCCCCATTTCTTCCTGCTTTATTATTAGCGCTGGTGCCAAAGCATCATCCCAGTAGTGTGTGAGTTCCTGGATATTTTAATAACTGTGATTAGCTCACAAAGCATAGTGTTTGGCGGCGTGTGGTTTAAGCCAGCCTGTGCAGTTAGCACTCAGTTGTTTTTGGAAATTGCTAAAAAGACTCCTTTAAGAGGGAAGGTGAGGGGGGGGTCAGCCCCTCCACCCCCCCGTTCTCTGGCGATTAGCAGATGCCGGGCAAAACATACCCAATTAGAAATATCACTCTGGGTCTCGGTGTTGTGATCTAATATTCAGCTTTCTCAAATTGACACCAGAGTTCAAACATTTCTCTAGATCTAGTTACCAAGGTTGAATAAAAGTGAGCGCTGACATTAGCGCGCGCGCCTTCGGTGAGCCCTTTTATTGAATATTTAAGAGCTGTCTTTCCATACAGACGGTGTTTAGGTTGATTTTTATAAATTCAAAGCTGTCTTCATTATTGCAAACATTTTGAGTTCTCCTGATTGAATATGCTGTTTGAATGGAGGAGAAAATTGCGCTTTTTAAGACGAGCGTGTGGAGAGTGCCGGTGCGTTGCGCGCTCGTCGCAGCGGGCGCTGCGGTGCCCTGGGCTGAACTGTAAAAAAACAGGCACAGGGTTAGGATGGAGCTGGTTGTGGTTAGAAGCTGGTGGGGTGGGTTTTTTTTCCTCTCTGGTGCCCTGGATCTGCTCTGTCCTGGACCACTGCTGCTCCTCCTGCATCTCTTTGTCAGAAGGGAAGGGTGGCGGTTTTGCATTATTTTTGCATTATTTTAATTCCTCTCTGTGCCTTCTGAAAGCTATGGGCAGAGTGAAGTTTGGTGAGGGAACAAATGCACATTTTGTAACACCAGCTGGGGGGTAGCCTCTGGCTTTTATTATTTCTCTGTTGTTTTTTTTTTCAGTCGGTATAATGGAAAAGT
Organism: Calidris pugnax; assembly: GCF_001431845.1. Lineage (NCBI taxonomy): Eukaryota > Metazoa > Chordata > Aves > Charadriiformes > Scolopacidae > Calidris > Calidris pugnax. Next base: position 462,470 of record NW_015090796.1, read on the forward strand.
CAGGTAAATGGGTCTTCTTATGCGAGAGAAGTGAAAAAAAATAAAATAAAATAAAAAAGATTAATAAATGTGCCAAAGCCTCACTTTAATTGAAGCTGAAGCACATGTTGCAAGTGTGTAAAATACTTCCCAGATGTTTGAGCAGGGCCAGTGTCTTGGCTTTCCCTGATTACCAGGAGGCAGCTATTAGTCCTGTAACCCCGGGACCCCGCGGTGAAGGGGGTATTACCCGGCACCTGTTTCCCATTCGGAGGGGACCCCTGGCAGCCTGCCCCTAAGCCTCACCATGTGCTTTCACTTAGCAGATTGTTGGGCGATTATGAAAAGTGTCTTTCTTCAGGGCCAGCTCAGGTATTCGTTTGTGGCTGGCTCGCAGGGAAAGGGCAACTCCTGGGCTACTCGGGGAGGTCCCCGTGAGCCAGCGCCGATGTAGGTTACAGAATCACAGAATCACAGAATCTTAGTGGTTGGAAGGGACCTCTGAGATCATCGAGTCCAACCACAAAAAAACCAAAAAGAAAAAAAAAAGAAAAAAGAAAAACACACCACACCAAATGCCCACCAAAAACACCGCACCCACCAACTAAACCCCACACTCAACACCTCGCCATAAACCAATAACCTTGGGCACTAGAGCATGCCCTGAAGAGCCATGTCTGTACGTTTCTTAAATCCCTCCAGGGATGGTGACTCCACCACCTCCCTGGGCAGGCTGTTCCAGGGCCTGACCACCCTCTCAGTAAAGTAGTTCTTTCTAATATCTAATCTAAACCTCCCTTGCCACAACTTCAGACCATTTCCTCTGGTCTTGTCGTTCGTCCTTTGGGAGAAGAGGCCGACCTCCACCTCTCTACACCCTCCTTTCAGGGACTTGTAGAGGGCAATGAGGTCTCCCCTCAGCCTCCTCTTCTCCAAACTAAACATGCCCAGTTCCCTCAGCCTCTCCTCATAGGACTTGTTCTCCAGACCCCTCCCCAGCTTGGTGGCTCTCCTCTGGACACGCTCCAGCACCTCAATGTCCTTCTTGTAGTGAGGGGCCCAGAACTGAACCCAGCCCTCGAGGTGAGCCCGTTACGGGACGGGCTGGTGGAGGGACCTTGCTCCACATCCCTAAATGGCAGCGTCACAGAAGTAATAAACTGAGGATGCTGAATGCTCAAATGTATGTAATCAATTAAACTAAGTATTAAATTAATAGCGGCGTGTGACACTGAGACAAGGTAGACTTGCGCCTCACTTACTACTTTGGCCTCTTTCTAACGTTCCGGATTTTAGTAACTATTTTTTCACCCTCTGCTGTGATTAAGGTGGACAGGACTGACGATTTGAGGTCATGGGATGTTTTCATTTTTTTTATGCTGGAGAATGTTAACTTTCACCTTCAGTTGCAATACGACCAATAAACTAAAATGGCAAGTATACTTCTTGTGATATCAGTTAAAAAGTGCTGTGTAGCAGTGGAACACTTTTTCTGCTAATTCTGTTTCTCTGTCCTATTAGGGACTGAAAAAGATGCTGTAGCTGGTTTGGCTCAGGCATTTGTCCACAGTTCAATACTAGTTTTTTTCAAGAAATAGCACTGGATTCAGTGCTCCATATGTTCTGGACTGCTTGCTAAACCTATGCCAGCCACGGATTTACAGTTTAATCTGATTTCTCTCTCTCTCTTTTTTTTTTTTTTGGCTCCCTTCCAAAGTCTGGCTAACGCAGTATCTTAGCAAATAAGGGTCAGTTAAATTACATGAAGTCAAGTTATCAACGAGCTATCAAAAGGATTTCTACGCAGTTATATTAAAAAAAATAAAATAAAATAAAAAAGATTAATAAATGTGCCAAAGCCTCACTTTAATTGAAGCTGAAGCACATGTTGCAAGTGTGTAAAATACTTCCCAGATGTTTGAGCAGGGCCAGTGTCTTGGCTTTCCCTGATTACCAGGAGGCAGCTATTAGTCCTGTAACCCCGGGACCCCGCGGTGAAGGGGGTATTACCCGGCACCTGTTTCCCATTCGGAGGGGACCCCTGGCAGCCTGCCCCTAAGCCTCACCATGTGCTTTCACTTAGCAGATTGTTGGGCGATTATGAAAAGTGTCTTTCTTCAGGGCCAGCTCAGGTATTCGTTTGTGGCTGGCTCGCAGGGAAAGGGCAACTCCTGGGCTACTCGGGGAGGTCCCCGTGAGCCAGCGCCGATGTAGGTTACAGAATCACAGAATCACAGAATCTTAGTGGTTGGAAGGGACCTCTGAGATCATCGAGTCCAACCACAAAAAAACCAAAAAGAAAAAAAAAAGAAAAAAGAAAAACACACCACACCAAATGCCCACCAAAAACACCGCACCCACCAACTAAACCCCACACTCAACACCTCGCCATAAACCAATAACCTTGGGCACTAGAGCATGCCCTGAAGAGCCATGTCTGTACGTTTCTTAAATCCCTCCAGGGATGGTGACTCCACCACCTCCCTGGGCAGGCTGTTCCAGGGCCTGACCACCCTCTCAGTAAAGTAGTTCTTTCTAATATCTAATCTAAACCTCCCTTGCCACAACTTCAGACCATTTCCTCTGGTCTTGTCGTTCGTCCTTTGGGAGAAGAGGCCGACCTCCACCTCTCTACACCCTCCTTTCAGGGACTTGTAGAGGGCAATGAGGTCTCCCCTCAGCCTCCTCTTCTCCAAACTAAACATGCCCAGTTCCCTCAGCCTCTCCTCATAGGACTTGTTCTCCAGACCCCTCCCCAGCTTGGTGGCTCTCCTCTGGACACGCTCCAGCACCTCAATGTCCTTCTTGTAGTGAGGGGCCCAGAACTGAACCCAGCCCTCGAGGTGAGCCCGTTACGGGACGGGCTGGTGGAGGGACCTTGCTCCACATCCCTAAATGGCAGCGTCACAGAAGTAATAAACTGAGGATGCTGAATGCTCAAATGTATGTAATCAATTAAACTAAGTATTAAATTAATAGCGGCGTGTGACACTGAGACAAGGTAGACTTGCGCCTCACTTACTACTTTGGCCTCTTTCTAACGTTCCGGATTTTAGTAACTATTTTTTCACCCTCTGCTGTGATTAAGGTGGACAGGACTGACGATTTGAGGTCATGGGATGTTTTCATCTTTTTTTTATGCTGGAGAATATTAACTTTCATCTTCAGTTGCAATGCGACCAATAAACTAAAATGGCAAGTATTCTTCTTGTGATATCAGTTACAAAGTGCTGTGTAGCAGTGGAACACTTTTTCTGCTAATTTTGTTTCTCTGTCGTATTAAGAACTGAAAAAGATGCTGTAGCTGGTTTGGCTCAGGCATTTGTCCACAGTTTAATACTAGTTTTTTTCAAGAAATAGCACTGGATTCAGTGCTCCATATGTTCTGGACTGCTTGCTAAACCTATGCCAGCCACGGATTTACAGTTTAATCTGATTTCTCTCTCTCCCTTTTTTTTTTTTTTGGCTCCCTTCCAAAGTCTGGCTAACGCAGTATCTTAGCAAATAAGGGTCAGTTAAATTACATGAAGTCAAGTTATCAACGAGCTATCAAAAGGATTTCTACGCAGTTATGTTATAATAATGTAGCAGTCAATATGCATAATCTCTGTGTGTAAGGCTTTAGTTTGTCATTTAAGAAGCTCAGGTATGCTTCTCACACAGCTTCATTCTTTGAACGAGCTCCAGATAAGATTTCAGATAATCACAAAGAATTTTGGCTGAGCATTTTGTTGGAAGCCCCCAGCACACCACAGAGTCAGGCCAGTGAGCAGAGCTGCTGCTGCAGATTTGAGCGAGGGAAGATGCACGGCGTGAGCACTATTTTATTTTACCTTTTTATTAACGGTAACAATATTTTTTTAATACAAAATATTCAAATCATTTGCACCTTTGGCTACTCCCTCTCTAGGCTTTCGTTCTTTGAAAAACTCTTCGCAGTTCTCAGTCAATGTTATGATGTCTCAAGATAATGAGAGGCTTTTGTGATGAAAGATAGTTGAGGCAAGCTAAAATACGTTTTAAAGCTTTTACCCATCCCTGCTGCGAGGTACTAACTTTGCTTTCAAGCCAAGACAAGTTTGTAACCTGTCTCAGAAGCACGCCCTGTGTTTGGACCAAGAGTGGATCATGAGGAGGAGAAAAGATAACTCCGATGTTGCCCTTAGTCTTATGTTCTATAAAAGAGAAGATTGAAATCTATTGTAGCAGCAGTTGTTTCCTATAAAATAAATGGTGGAAAAACAATAAAGAGATAGGGAGTGAGTGGAGTGAAGAGAAAATTCCAGAATGAATAAATCCATACATTCACCTATAGCTTGATTCCGCAGTTAAATTCTACGTGAACATTAACAGCTAAATACTAACTGTAAATAAAAAACTAACAAGAGCTTCCGGTGAAAACTGTAGCTGCATATGGAACTGCTGTCCCTGAAAAGCACAGCTGGACTGTGTGTGCTTATATACAAACCTGCAGCGGGGCGGTTGAGGGTGCAAAGCTGTGGAAGTCAAACCTCTCGGTGCAGTCTGATGTCAGCTGAGTTTAGTTATTGATGTGGAGAAGGTGATGAGTCATGTGTTTTTTATCAAAATTGTTCATAATCAGAGGGATGATGATGCAGGCTGCTTCAACCCATACAAGGGAGTATCAGCTGGTGATGTTTCTGATCATTGGATCTGCCCAAACTCATGGCCATGGAAGGACTTTTGCCAGGATGTACCTTGTGTCATCTCCTGGAGGGGTTCAAGGCCAGGCTTGGAGCAACCTGGTGTGGTGGGAGGTGTCCCTGCCCAGGGCAGGGGGTGGCACTGGGGGGGCTTTAAGGTCCCTTCCCACCCAAACTATTCTATGGTATGTGTGGAGCCTTTGCACAGGTGCTTCCATAAAGAGTTTTCATCCTGCCCTGCCCTGGGGCATCAGATGGGATTCATGATCAAAGTGTGCACCTTTGAAAACAGGTAGCTTGGAACAGCCTTCCAAGAGGTTTAGCTTTAGCGAGATCAGGCTTCTTCATCCCAGTGCAGTCCTGAAATGCTGTCAAAATCAGTGGAGTAAAATGAGCATTAGCAAGATCAGGATCTGAGATTTATACCTGAAGTTTGGCACTCGAGGAGGTGTATGTGTGTGAGAGGGAGTCCCTGGGGAACCGTGGGTCTATAAACTGTTGAATGAATTACACTCATCCATGTACGTGGTTTTTTTCACCTGTGACTAATATAGTGTGGGTAATGTTCTTCATTTATTAAGTAATCCAAGTATAATTCAATAAATTATTAAATCAAATGAAGAATATGTCTTAATTATGTTAGCTGTTTCAGAATGTGACATAATTTTGCCCTACATTTTTCCTCTACCCTTAATATTATTTCTTAATATAACTAACCAGATTCCTCAAACCAAGCAAAGGTTTGTTTTCACCTCAAAAAGTAACTTTATAAAACGGGGTGTAGCAAAAATGTCTGTATGGTCTTCTTGTGGCTCAGGAGAGAGGAATGGTGAGTGTTGAAGGAAACATCCAAAAGGGCTGTCTTTGAAACCTTCCTACATGTGAGGTTGCTGCACTCCTTAGCTCCAGAGGCATCCATCTGTTACGTGGTTTCAGAGGTGGTAAGAACGGACCTTATTGTCTAACAGAATTTTTTAACATCTTTTCACATCGAATCATGAAATCCATTTAAGCTGCTGCCATGAACCACTTGCGACTCCAGGCAAGCCATGTGGTCACTGATACGTGAGTATTTGCCATCCACCTGAAGGTTTCTTTATGTTATTCCCACTTTGAGCCTTCCAAAGAAGAGCCCCAAAGACCTGTTTTAGAGAGGTGCCTTTTGAACTTGTTCTACAGCAAAGTGTAGAGCCCTTAATACAGAATGAGTCTTCATCTAGGTCCCACCATGAGCAGAGGTGGTAATGGATAAGACAGAGGTTTGGAAGCCTGGTAGAAGAAGTGTGGTGGTTGAGAAGTACTAACCTGAGGATGAGCACTGCATGGGCCCGGACCCTGGTGGCAGACGTGTGGCTGGCACAGTGGACACAAAGCAACCTGAGAAACCTGGTCTAGTTGAAGATGTCCATGCCATGGCTGGGGGTTGGACTAGATGGCTTTTAAAGGTCCCTTGATGGTCTTTAAAGGTTCCTTCCGACCCAACCTATTCTAGATTCAGTGAATGAGGGTGAGGGACCAGCAGAGCTGATGCTGTGGGAGGTGTTGATGCCCAGCATTGTCAGTGTCTGCAAAATGGGTCCATGTCGTGGTCCGCGTTTTCAGCTGAGGTGTGATGCTGAGGTTTGCAGCACAGCACAACTGAGAAATCTGCCTTTTAAGCCAGGTGTGTGCCTTTCTCTTCCCTAAAGCACTTGTAAGAAAAATTGCAGTCTCGACTACAGAAGTTTGCCAGGACAGTTGGTTGGACATCGTGGTGCTTTATGGAGCAAGATACAGGAACATGGGAAACCAAATGGCAAGTTTTTGCAAACAATATGTGTATATATATCGGGTGCAGTTTGAAATATCACTGTGTCAGTAGAAGATTTTCTATTGTTAACTTGAGGTTGATGTGTGGATCCGTGATGAGGTTGCAGGACACATCAGAAAATGAAGGAGGTGTCCTTGCCCCAAAGAATTCTGGTGCAGAGCCCCTCCGAGAGGAGTGTGGTCAGGAATTCCAAAAGTGGGGTTGTGCAGCTGATACAAATTTTGTGCATTTATGGATAGCTGCTAGAGAAACTCCAAAGCTGTGGCAGTCTACATGGGCAGTTTGTCCTCTGAATGAATTGCTGTGGTCCCCTGCTTCACAAACCTTCAGTACACTTCCATTCAGAAAAGACAACTGGTTCCACCCACCCCAGCAGATGTTCCTGGACATGCAGCTCCTGAACAGCAGATATCCTGTAGATGCCTAGAAGCTTCCCAACAGGGTTTGGTTACCAGGCATCTTCAACTCCACTGTCCTGGAGTATACCTCTCTTCTGGGGAAGAAAAAAATGCGTTTGAGAATGCTGATAGACTGGATGTTTTCATCTCTGGCAAAAAAAAAAAATCTCCCCAGCCCTCCGTCCTGCACTCTCTCTTCCCACTTTCTGTTGGAATAGAGGTTAAAACAGCTCTTTTCTGCTTTGTTTTTGTAGGTTTTAGGTTATGGTGTTTATTGATGTCAGCTGTGCACCAGCTTATTTTCCAGTACTCACAATCCAGCCTTAAGGAGCATTCTTTAATCATGGGAACTTTCCATTAAAACAGTTCTGTAAATTTTAAGATGTAAGTGCAGGGAAGAATATATTGGTTTTCAGTGTGGAAAAAGTACGTATTTTTGTTGATGTCTACTCTTCTGCTACAGAAACTTCAAAATAACCATAGAGAGAGGTGACCGCTACATGAAGGATGAGACTCTCTTAATTCCTGTGAAACCCTACCCCTGTTTGGACAATTTATGTGGCTTGGTGGGAGGCCTGGATGGGGGAAAGAGGCAGTAGTCTGCCAGCCTTTGGCAGAACCTTGCTGAAGCCAAGGAGCTGGTTGGTGAAGTCCCACCTGGATCCTCACAGAGCATCCTTCAAACAGGGCAAGGACCTGCCATGGCTGTGTCTCCTGCCTGATGTGGACTCGTGAGGGTTCAAGCACTGGAACTGAGTGCTGGGGAAGGCAAAAAATGGATTTTCTGGGGATTTACTGGTTTTTCTGTTGAGCCACATGCCATGGGTACAGATGGACACCCATGAACCTTGTGGGAGCAGCTCTGAGTCGTGGAGGCTGCGGGAGCAAGAGCTGGAACAGGCAGGAGACAGACGTGAGAAACAAAACCCATAGGGATAATTTAGGGGGCAGAGATGTCCAAGTGTAGGGCAGGAGGCAGGGAAGGATGCCAAGATCCACGTGAGGAGGAGACAAGAAGTCAGGGAGAGGCCATGGAGCCCTGGGCGGAGGTGAGCTGGGGGACCAGGCATGGATTGAGCATCCACAGAGGGAAATGCAGACCTTAAATCTCACATACCTTAATTTGGGAGCGGTTGGCTTCACCATCTCGGTCGTGCTTTGAATGTGGTCTGCGGCGTGCAGTTTGGCAAGACTCGAAAATTAGAATTTATGGCACATGGAAAAGCAATAAACGTTTGTTTTAGCGCTGTGGCGTGGTACTAGACGTGACTGAAGGAGCGGGGTGGTGTCTGTGTTATCTGCCCCATCAGCAAACGCGTGTGTGGCTGGTTTGGGAGCAGATGAGGTAACACGATAGGGTAACGTACAGCTGTAGCGGTCTGATAATGCAGTGTTTTTATTGATTGTCCAACCGAGTCACTGCACTGGGTATTAGGTTTGCTTGTCACAGCCCTTACTGCCTGGGGTAGTTGAGCAAGTTACTTTTCCACCGAGTTGACCCCGAAGTCCCCGAGTCTTTCAATCAAACTCCTCGGATTTCATACGCTGGCAATTCCTTTCCTTTCCTAATGGGCTGCATTAAAGAAAATGTGTCACCTTTTGCACCATGTAATACTAAATCAGATCAGGATTCATGCACAATTATGTCAGTAGAAATCTAATATTACAGACCTGCTTATCTCGAGATAGCACATGGAAAAATAAACTTGCACAACTGACAGATTTACTTGATTCTACAGATAAGTTGTTTGTAAGTAATTGAGCTGAGGGAATGTATACGGATTATTTTCCATACGTCTCAAAAAACATATAAGAAAAATGGCTAATAAATATTTAAGTATTGTTTCTTTCTTCTTTCTCCTATTTCCTTTGGCTTTATGTCTTTCCTTGGCCTGCTCAAGTGCTAAAGCAACAAAGTCCAGGACGGGGAAAAGCAGATTTTATGTTAGCAAACTGTTTTTGTTCTGGAGGCTAACAAGTTTAGAAAAACAAATCGGACACCGCTCGTTTATGTAATGTCACAGATATCTAATGGCATAAAAAAGCGAGAAAAAAGCGTTCTGTCGAAAAAGTATTGCTTTCTGTTTTTCTTTACCAGTGTGAAAAAGTCATAACAGCGTTGCTAATCTGAAGCTTTCTTGCAATCAGAAATAGTAATTTAAGGTCAATTGCTCAGCACATGTGCTTTTTAGTATTTTACACAACAGAATGGTGCCGTTCCCCCTACCTTCAGCTTATAGGGCAGTGTGGTGATATCCCTTTAGTGTATGGCATTTGCTGTAATGTAAAATGAAGTATGGAAAAGCTGTTTGTTGGCCTTTAATTACTGCTTGATTAAAATTTTAAATACAAATAGGGAAAGAGCAGATAGAAGTCCTTTGGAATATTTTCTCTGCTCCTGAGTAGGAGGCTAATTTGTGGTTGGATTTTTTTTTTTTTTTTGGGGGAAGAATTTGAAACTTTTGCATGTGTTTATGTGCACTAAAACACCTTCTTGTCTATTCTGTGCATTCCCAGGGCTGCTTTCCTTCCCACTCTTAAAGAACAAATGCTGCCTGAATATTTTAGATCAATACACAGCATATAGTGAAAATCAAGAAACAGTTTACTCAGCTATTTTTCTGAAATAAAACACACACCCCTGCATTCTGATAGCAGACTGGTTTGCATAGTAATAGTTGTGGTTTCTGGGCAGTCTATTAAAAATTAAGATTTTATACTCTGTTCAAGGAAAGCTGGAAGCTGCATTATCAGAAATCACATTATATAATGTTACAGGCCAAGAGACAGTTTGCTGCTAAATAATTTTTGCAAACAGCTCTTACTTGTGTAATCCTTTTCCCGCTTCTTCCTCAGGACGTACTGACTCACAAGAAAATGCATTATAGCGCCATCATTTTTTAAAACAAATATTTTTAGCTGAATTTTGAAGTCTTAATGCATAAATATGGAAATGTCATGTCCTGAAAGTGCTGTAGATTTTTTTTTCCACCAGTGAAATGTTGTCCTTTTATTTGATAATGGACTAAAAGTGTTCAAATGACAGTCTTGCCCTTTTGATGGTTTGTTTTTGCAAAAATAGATTAAAGGTGCTTTTCAAAATAATCTAATCAAGAATGTAATTAACGTTGTGCTCAAGGCCACCTGAAGGTGTGAAATGCTGGTCTTCAGCAGACCCCCTGTTCCAGGAGGCTGGGACTCAGCCCTGTGGACCACTGGAGACCCCTCGTTCTTCAGGCTGGCTGCCTCAGGCAGAAAACACATGAGTTTGGACCAAATTGTGTTTTCCTCTGACATCAGTCAGGGCTCAGGGGCTGGTCATTCATGGGTTGTAGCCCCAGAAAGCCCCAAACAACATCCACCAGACCCAAGAGCAGCCCTTCACACTGTTGAAGTTCCCACCCAAAAATTTGATGAGAAACCCCCTTGCAAGGAATGCAAAGGGGTTTGAGGCTGCATCTATTGATCTAGACACCCCCTCCTTGGGGGCCTGCTGGAAGAGTTCAACATGCTTTATATCTCCAAATTACTCTTTCGATAATAGGAGCTCTGTCACCACAGATCTCTGTTGAGTCTGTCACCGCCACCTAATCTATTGAGTCTGAAGAAATACCATCTGCTTTTAAAAGCAGGTCAGTGTTAAAATGGGAGGAAAAGTAGAGTATCATGTAAGATTTGATGAGGTATATAGAACAGAGACATATTTTTTTTCCAGATGACCAAATCAGCGTAGTTATAAAAAGTAATCATTGAAGCCTAGAGGGATTTTTGAATCAAATATATTGGGTTTTTATGTTATTTTTCATGCCAATACACTGTTTATTTTTTATTGTCAGGACAGTGGAGGAAACTTCCTTTGCTTATGCCTTTTTTTCTGTGACTTGGGGATCAAATCATTGATTTCCCACTGATTCCCATATCCTCCAATTTTTGCTCTGCAATTCATGTTTTTAAGCCCCCTGCCACGGTCCTTAACTAGGACACTAGAATATCTATTTTCTTCAGAGTTTGAAATGAAACAGTTTTAATGTTGTACTTTCCAGTCACTCACTAGTATGGGGAAGTACCTCGAGCGCAGGGGATTGCATTTACAGATTTCCCTTCTTTGTTCTCGTTTTAACACCGAGACGTTTTTATGTGTGATTTCAGTTTGTTAACATTCAGCAGTCTGTCCGTGTGTCCTGAGCTGGAGTGGAGAAAAAAAGGTCTTTTCTCCTTCCTTTAAACATTTCTTCCCCTCTCTATTCCCTCCAGGCTGGCGAAGCCCCGTGCCAGAGCCCTGGAGTCAGCGAATGGTGTCATTTGTCAGAAAAGTATTAATAGTTCTAGGAAACTACTGTTTGAGAAGGAGGGGTGCAGTGGACGAAGTCTTGGAGCCCACAAAATAAGTTCAGAAAACCAAAGTGCTCCGTGTTCACAAGACCCTTTGGGTGGGAAAGACAAGCAGGAGCATCCAGTCTTTGCAGTTTCACAGCAGATTGCATGGAGATCCAAGGTTAAACTGAACGGGGCATGTTGAGTTTGGAGGAGGCTGAGGGTAGACCTCATTGCCCTCTACAACTCCCTGAAAGGAGGGTGTAGAGAGGTGGGGGTTGGCCTCTTCTCCCAAGGGAATCATGACAGGAGCAGAGGAAATGGTCTGAAGTTGGGGCAGGGGAGGTTTAGATTAGATCTGAGAAAGAATTTGAATGGGGCCCATTCAGTGATCAGAAATTGATCACTGTTTCATAAATTCATGAGGGGACAAATGGCACAAGTGTAGAATTCTTGTTTACTCGTGAAAACAGGTCAAAAATCATTATTATTCAATATTTCTAAGAACGTGCAGACTAAGTAATCGGCAAATGTAGTTGTCATGGAGAAAGCGCTATTGAATAGAGATGTTACTGACGGAGGGTCCTGGGGCTGTTCAACAGCACAGGAAGTAAATAGAAATTCACTGGTGACAAAGCTTGTGAAAAGGTGAAGATGGGCAGAATGGTTATTAACAAGAAGGATGACGGGTTTTTTTTTTTTGGTGAGTTCATCTGTTCAGCTAGGGTTTTTTTGGGTTTTTTTTAAAGCTACTTGCAACATTTCACAACACTAATTTAAAACCAAGATGAGGAGCTCCAGAAAGTATATGGGGAGAAGATGGACAAGCTCCTCCTAAATTGACGGTGACAAAAATATGGTGATAAAAGCATCAAACATGACCATTGGTTGATGAAATGGCAGAATATCAGGTAGTGAAGATTCAAAGTCTGTGCACTGCACTAGTGAGGTGCTCCATGGTCCGTTTCAAAGCAAAGATGTTGAAAGACTGGGGGCGTCACAGAAAAATGTATAAAAACCTGCATTTGAAACCTGGAGAAATTAAGCTGCAGTGAGGCTTAAAGAACTCAATCTATTCCGTTTCTCCAAAGAAAACTGAGTGTTGACTTGATTCCAATATCTAGTTCACATGGAGAAAAAGCGTAATGTACTAAATGGCTCTTAGGAGAAAAAGGCACAGCAAGAACTAACGTCTGGAACCTGAAATCAGACAAAGCCAAACCAGAATTGAGCCACTCCTCTTAATAGCTTCACGAATCACAAAGGGAAGGAAGCAGTGGATTCCCCATCTCTTCAATCCTTCCAGCCAAGCACCTAATTTTGAAGGATTTTCATGAGGTTAGAAGATAAAACATCACTTGCTCTATTTTTTCCCCTTCAACAGACAAAACTAGTGCGGATTGAACTAATGCTAGACTGGCCGAGCATCAGGTATTCTGGCTGGCACCTGCATGGGCCAAGACGTAGCACAAGCACCGAAAAAAAGGTCCCTCTACTCAACAGTTTGCATTCACACATTGGGGTAAGACTGGCCCTTCACCTCCTCCGTGATGCTGACGGACCTGTCCCCCTCATCACCACTGTCTGGAGCACGGGTCCTTCTCCAGAGCCCCAAGCAGAGTGCGACGAGCAGCGCCAGTCCTACCGCAACCACCCAGAAGTGCCATTGTTTCAGAGGAGCAAAGAGGAGGGCTCCCCAGGAAAAGTCGCTAAAAAAGCTACTTACTTCTGCGCTAAGAAGACATTAGTTAGAGTTGGACTTGGTGCAGCAACTGCCAGAGCAGTGACTGAGACAGACTGATGCTTCAAATTATCACCTAGTCAGAGAACAGGGGAATGATATGGGGTTGGAAAGAACCTCTGGACCAGTCATGTCCATTTTTGGGAGCTTCACATGCTGCTGCACGTGAGCCCGGATGGCCTCACCCTGCTCGTTGCCAACCATGGGCAGGAGCCGGATGGTGCACAGCAAGAGCAGTCCAATGACTCTCCTCGAAGCCATGGCCCACAGGAGTAGCGAGAGAGCTGCGAGCTCCCTCACCGCCGGCGCAGGCCGTACTGGGCCAGCTGCCTGCTGGCGCCTTTTATAGCCCCCCCCCCATTGTGACGCGTCCTCCGTGGTGTCCCAGGGGCCGGAGCGCATCACAGGCACCACCGGCAACGGGCGGAGCCCTTGGGCCCCAACCCGGCTCGGCCAGAGCCTGGGATGGGGAATGCAACTGCCTTTGAACAAGATTTGATGGCAAGGTGCACTGGGTTGGACAGCTGGCTGAACAGGAGCCAGCAGTGTGCCCAGGTGGCCAAGAAGGCCAACGGCATCCTGGCCTGTGTCAGGAACAACGTGGCCAGCAGGAGCAGGGCAGTGATGGTGCCTCTGGACTGGGCACTGGTGAGGCCTCACCTCGAGGGCTGTCTTAGTTCTGAGCCCCTCACTACAGGAAAGACTTTGAGGTGCTGGAGCGTGTCCAGAGGAGAGCCACCAAGCTGGGGAGGGGTCTGGAGAACAAGTCCTACGAGGAGAGGCTGAAGGGACTGGGCATGTTTAGTTTGGAGGAGGCTGAGGTCTGAGGGGAGACCTCATTGCCCTCTACAAGTCCCTGAAAGGAGGGTGTAGAGAGGTGGGGGTTGGCATCTTCTCCCAAGGGAATCATGGCAGGAGCAGAGAAAATGGTCTGGAGTTGGGGCAGGGGAGGTTTAGATTAGATCTTAGGAAGAATGACTTTCCTGAGAGAGTGGTCAGGCCCTGGAACGGCCTGCCCAGGGAGGTGGTGGAGTCACCATCCCTGGAGGGATTGAAGAAACGTGTAGACGTGACTCTTCAGGGCATGCTCTAGTGCCCGAGATTGTTGGGGTCTTTTGTGTGTGATTCTGTAATTAAGAAAATCATATTGAAAACAGATAAAAAGAATTTGACCAAACAGGACTATAAAGTCAAGACTTTTTAGGGAAAGAGGTATGGAGGGAACAAACTCATCAGCTGAAAGGCATAAAGGGCATAGGAAGGGATTTCTGCTTTAGCGATGAAAAAGAACTTGCCAAGGAAACAGTGGATCCCTACTGCGTGAAGAGGGACATAAAATTAATTGTTTAAAAACTACTTGACTTCGGACATCCTTTAAAAGCAACGGAAAACAGGCAGAAATACCAGCTGAAACATGAAAACATGGTAAATTTTAAAGACTATTCTGGGGGAATATGTGAAGGTGAGGCATAGACTGTTAAGGGAATTATCTAATAATCTTAGTGCTCTACTGACATTTACTGTCCCAAAGTCATGGCAAAATAAAGTGCTCAAAGATTGAAGAGCAGTGTGTTATACTTCTATTTTTAAAACTGAAGGAGAGATCAATCCTGACAATTGCTATTGTTTTAATCTGTTGTTCTCTGTAAATGAAAGCACAGGCTTGAAGACAAAAGCGGCCAAACATGGTTTCATTCCCATATTCAGACGAACTCTTCATGATGAACCCTTGGGACCTTTGACGTCAGTGAACACCATGTGTTCCGTGTCTGCTGCCCATCGTAAAATGCACTTTTGTAGCTAAGCTATTTGCACATTGTGAGATTTTCCACACAATTTATTTATTTACAATTCCAGTCACCACTATTAGAATTATGATATAAATCTGTGCTTCCGTTTTGCAGCTGGTGATGGTTATTTTTGATTTAAATGGTCCCCAAAATCAGTTGCCCAAGGTGGTTTCTGTACCTCCGGTTGGCTTCCCAGGAAGGTGAAGAGTGTTGGGAGGAATCAGTTTTCACAGTCTGAACATGAGAAATATTCAAAAAGTATAATACTACCTTTCAAAAAGACACTAAAAAATAAAAGAGTCTGCGGTCAGTGGGATCCTACTGCATTTTCTTATTGCAATAATTCCTTTTATTAAAATTTTGAATGAGGTCATTTGCAAAGACAAGGTCTGCAATGGCTTCCAGGGAGCCAGAAAGGCTGTGTTTCCTGTATGTCTTTATTCAGAGTTGTATCCTGGCGAGGCACATAAGGCAGAAGTACAGGCAGAGAGAGCCCTGGCAGGAGTTTGTGAAGTATGATATACAGGTTACCTGCTGTTGGGACTTTGAAAAGTTTTCCTGCTTAGGAAATCTTCATTTTCTTCTTTCTCCCTCCTCTTCTCCGTGTATGATTCTTCCTACTCTCGTGCTGTAGGAGAAAGCTGGAACCATGATTAGGTGTGCTAAATGACTTCTGCCATAAACTACATCTGATTTGCAGCATTTAGTTATTGCTGCTGTTTCACAGGGTTAGATGTCTATTTAAACCACTCTAATGGTGGCTGATTTTTTTTCAATGTTTGTTTGATGTTTATAATAGCAGTAAGGAAAACTGAATGTGGTGTGGATGAGATTAAAACATATTGCTTCTTAATAATATTCCGGGTGAACAATTTGGATATCTCTTTTAATAATACACATCCTTTCCAATTAAGATACTTTTGTTTTACTCCATAGTATTCGACAAGGTGGGGAGGGCAGAGCTCAGTGTAGCTCTGTTGCTGGAGCCAGCCAAGGGGATTTACACCACCTAAATGGAATATAGAAGAGTTGGAAATAAATGATGACGTGGAAGGGTGTAATAAGTAACAGCCTCTTGGCGCTGAGGAGATCTCAGCCCTTCTGATGGTGGGACTGCCCCTAATGACACTGTTCTGTACATGGTGGTGCCCTCACCCTGGAGAGGGTCATTTAGGAACTGGGAAGATGCATCCAAGGACACAACATGGCAACGACTGAGGAGGGTAAATAGAGCCTGTGCAGCAAATATAAGAAATAACGACGATTACCTTCTGTGAAGAAGGTGGCTGTCTTTTTATACCACTTTTCTGAGAAGTGGTGCCCATTTTACTTTGGTTTAACTGGGGTTTGCTTTGTTTCCTTGCATTCTCACAGGTAATTCATAAGTATTTAATGCTCTTTTACTTTCTTCACCCACCCTCTCTGGTGCAGCTAATTGTTCTTTTGTCCCTTGCTGCAGGGTAGACCCATCTTCTGGGGGTGCTGGGACCCACCAGGCTCTGCTCTGACAGGTCCCACCTCCCCTTCCTTGGGCAAACAACCAAAAAAAGTCTCAATAATGATGGCCATCAATTATTAATATTAATAATATTGACACTTATTAATCTTAGCAGTGTTGCTAAGCTTCCTGCAGTGGGGACCAATCTTGGAGACAGACCTGGAAGGGTGCCGATTCTGAGTAAGCCTTGTTTGTGAATCCTCTCCCTTTTCTCTCCCCTGTAGCACTATATTAATGTTTTCCACTGCCTACATTAATATTTTCCATAGCACAGGAATCAAATGAAAGTCAGCAGGAAGGAGGTGGGATTCCGGGGCAGAGCGCGGTGGGATGTGTGGTGGGATGCCATGTGGGAACTGTGCATCCAGGAGTGCCAGCTTCTCCAGGGCTGGGAGGTGAAGGCATGAGGGTGAAGATCAGTACCTCAGGAGAAGACAAAAACTCCTACAGAGTTTTGAGGCACTGACTGGCCACAGCCAATTCCAAAGTTCTTCCACCTTATAAATAAAAAGGAGCGAAACTCAGAGGAAGGGGCTGTTGTGTTTTTATATGTAAAGCAGAGGTTCTTGGGTGATTTTCAGCTTGAGGTTGGGTTGAAGGTACTCAGATTTCCCCCTTGCTCCCGAAGAACACTGGGGATCTTCTTCCATGTTTGTTTTCATACGTGCTATTGTACAACCCCATAATAAAACTGAACCTGTTCCAAAGCATGGATTGGCAGGGTTCAACAGAAGGAGACATGAAATAGCTGTTAGGAGGTAAGTATTGGTGTAGGTGACTGATGTTACAACCATGGGCATGCCACGCATTCTCTTAGCCCCAGTCTCCAGAAAAAAGCAGTAAATTTAACCATTTCTTTCATTTGGGATGGGAGTGATTATCCCAAATTACTATTTGCAATTCTTTCCCTTCCAGAAGAAATCAGTGCTGTAGCTGGAAAACCTTTACATGACCCTGTTTGTTCAGAAAGTTTATTGGAAGGTTTCAGCTCATTGTGTATTCTACCTGCTTAATTTTCATAGTAGCTTCTGCTCTCTAGTCTGACTCAAATTCTTGTTTGAGTTCCACAAGAGATTTTAACTGTGTCATCTTTTGTCTGAAATGATGGATGGTTGCTCCACCCACTATTTTGATAATTTCACAGGAAAACGGTAGTGTATGTGCTTAATTCTGCTATTAGTTTTATTAAGCTCTTCATATTAATGCTGTTTTGGCAGCAAGTTCCACCAGTGAGTTTTGCATTGTGTGGAAAAAAAAAATTGACTTTTATCAATTTTGCCCCTGATGTCCTTCAAGTTCATGGAACATTTCTTTCTACCGCCTTATAAGAGTAATTGAGAGTTCCAATTTACTTTCTCTAAACCATTTGTTATTTTGAATATCTTGATCATGTTCATTCATCTTCTGAGTAAATTAACATGTCCTCATGCTTCCTGTTGCTCATTGTCTTATTTTTCCTCACACAATTTTCATTATTTCAACAGCTTATGTCTGCATTTTTTCTGGATCTGTTGTTTTATTTTTATTTTTTAACTTGAATTCAGTACTTCAGCTGAAGTTATCTCATCAGGTTATATGATGACACAAGGTAAAGTTAAACCCCCAGTAATTCATCTAACTGTTAAATTCCTCAGAAATTTGAGGAATTTACTCCTTAAGTAATTCTGTCACCTATAAACTTGGCATCTTAATCTTCCTTCTTTTTGATCTAGATGAATAAATATAGTTAAACATCAGGTCTAGTACAAAATTTAATGATATTTTACTGTTAATCTTTTCTGCTCTTTCACCTCTTTCTCCTTGCTTAGTTATTTTAATATCCTTTTTCTTTTAGGAACAGTCTAAAAGATTTCTTTTAAGCACATTGTCAATTATCACTTACTTTCCCAATATTGATTTAATGGTTTTAAATTGTAAAAAGTTTCAAGAAGCTTGCGATAGATAATTTCAAAAGTTCTGTGTATGGTACTAGGAACTTTAAAAACAAGCTAGGTCTTGGATTTATGCCTAATTTCTTGCACGTGTATTCACTGTGGAAGAGCCTTGGGAGGCTTCCACAGGGGTTGTGGCACAGCGTCTGCTTCAAATCAAGAGTTGGTAAAAGAAGTTGCAGAAACAAAACTCAACAAAATGAACCAATCACAAGTTATCAGGGCTGGATCATGTTTGCCTAAAAACTCTGAAGGAACCTGGGGGTTAAGAGATGAACCACTAAGAGTGATGTGGGCGGTTGAGACTTGTGTAGGTTCAACATGAGCGGACAAAGGCATGGGGAAAAAAAAAAAGCCATTGGGAGTTATTTGGCACAAGCAGCTGTGGAAACACCTCAACCAGGGTTCTCTGAAAGGGTGAGAAATACTCTGGGACGCTGAAGTATCTGTTTGACCTCAACTCACTTATTTCTGTGGGTCTAAACACCTCAAGTGCCTGAGCTCTTCATCTCAAACTGTCTGGCCGGAGCAGCACAGCTCTTCTCCTGGAGGAACGGCACCTGCTCTCCACCTGTTTGCTTTGGAAAAAGGTTGGATATGGTTGGAATCTCCTCACCAGTTGTTTCAACGTGGATAGAAATCTCACGGCCCTTCTCCCTGCTCACTCCTCCTCGCTGTGCCCTAGCTCTGGCAGCGTGCGGAGATCCGGGAGAAATGATGAAACCTGCGGAAAGCAGGCACACAGGAGAGAAAAAAGAGAGTTTTACGATGGCAGTTTTATTCCCTGCTGTTGTTGGACAGCAAACGGGCACGGAGTTTGCAACCAGGGCTGAAAAGCATTTAAACGTTATTTACTTCACAGAATTGTGGTGGTTGGAAGGGACCTCAGAGATCATCGAGTCCAACCACAAAAACAAAAAAACAAAAACAAAAACAAACAAACAAAAAAAACCACACCACCCACCACCTAAACACACAACAACAACCAAACCAAAAAAACCATCACCCACCCACTCAGCAGCCCACGACAAACCAATAATCTTGGGCACTAGAGCAATACTTGACGATAAATAATACAAAGACCGTTTGCTGCAAGTGGAAGGAGAGAACTGTCATTGAATCCCTGCGCTGTGGCTGTTGCTTTTCTGAGTGACACTAAAATTAGCAAGGAGTTTGAAGTTTTAGAAGAAACAAGCGTGTTTGGGTTGGTTTGGTTTTTTTTTTTTTTGTAGTATGGAGACCTAATTTGTCTTCTCTGCTGGGAAGGGCTCTGGGAATAAAACAGGTTGTTCTAGGCGAACTGCAGCCTGTTGGGGATGATGCCCTGCTCAGCCCCCTCACTTGCACGGCAGTGGTGGGGCTGGAGAAACAGGGTGGCCCTTCTGCTGGTTCTCCACTCAGTCTCGTTTCATTCATTTTCTGAATGTCCCAAATCCACTCTGAATTGTTAAAACAGCAACAATTTGTTCGTTTGCTGTCAGGCTCGTTACTCCCTCCCAGCCTTCTTCCTCCAGCCGTTGTGTATCTGTGGATACTGGTGAGTTAAAGTTTTTAAACAGGCATTCTGCAAGTCAGGAGGTGATGAGAAAAAGCAGTAAAGTGGGGAAATGCATGTCACATGGTGACTGGTTGAAGTACTTTGTTTATTTGTTTCTTTAGGAAAGCAGATAAATTCCACTGAACACCTATTTTTCATCTTCTGTAAATGAGGTATCTCAGCTGGTTTTTTCTTCTTTGGTTGCAGTATTTAGTGTAAATAGTGTAATCTGTGATCCAGTATACTTCCTATGACATGAGTGAAGTTAACACTGCCTGAAGAACAACAAATTTTTGTGTTTCCTGCCATTTATTTTTTCACCCGTCATTCCAACACTACAGTAATCATCTGCATTTTGTATTTAGTTTTAACAACACTTTGCTTTCCTTTTTCCTTCTAAACCATCTCCACTCATTACCAGCTCAACGAAGCAAATTTCATTATTCATTTCTCAAAAGTAAATTCACCTAAGGTGACTGAAGACAAGTTGGTTACTTCTTCTATTATGTCTTTTATTGTAAACTAGCAGATATATACATACAGCATGCAGTCAAAGCTTTTGCTTTAGCTACAATTATTTGTCTTACTAAAAAAAAATCAAATAGACATTTGTGTGGCTACTCTTTCTATTTCTTTCTGGTATTGTAGACTGCTGCACACCACCAGAATGTGAGCACCTCTCACAGAGTTTGCAGTCAGAGAACTCTTTGCTATGGTCCAGCATAAATATGTGCTTTTTTTCCTTCTGAGACATTGGCATGCTGAAGCATATTTAAAATGAGTGTAGAACAGACTGTTGTAGCGGTTAGACATGAAAATAGCATTGTTACAAATTACCCTTTGTTGTGACTTTGCATATTCATGGTCCCACCCCTACCTTCAATAGATGGCTCAGGTTTAGATCTTTTCCAATATTTCAGTACTTCCTAATAATCAAAGAGGGATTTCCACACACACACACACACACCATTTCAATGTAATAAGTAGCCTTTTCAGGCTTTTCTCTAGATTTTCTCCAAAGGGACCCTGGAATTCTCGGTTCGCTCATCGCTCCTCACCCACTGTACCCCCCAGGATATTTGCAGGCCTTAATGTCTTTCTTTTCCAGATCAGGTTCCTAAAAGAGAAATTTTGCCTGATCATTGAGCACTTGACAACAATCAAGTATTTCAGATTTTAGGGCTTGGTCTTCAACCATTGTAGACCACCTGGGCTCTGTTGACCTCAGGATGTGGTCGCAATGTACAGCCATGGAGAACCTCACCTTTTCTTTTCACATCTTTCTGATCAGTTGCTCTTTACAGATAGTGTCCCCAAGAAAATGGGTTTTCTTTGCCTTTTTTCATAGCAACTTGCCATTGAGTTAAATCACTGGAATCCCAAGCAGCCAAAAAGTTTGGATTGATTGTACCAAAAGAGCTCTGTTTGGGCAACAAATGCCAATGATCAAGGCATTTCTGGAGTCCTCTGCTCAGCAGTCCACTTAACCAGGTCCAGGTAATTTACTACTAAAACTGTGTTGCCAGTTTGGATAAGGAAATTTCAGGGCATTTCTGTGAACCAAGAACTTTAGCAGTCCAAGGCACCATCACATCAGTTTTGCAATACAAAATTGGTTTTGTATGTGTTTTATCTAAACGTAGTTAATAACTGAGAGCTTAAGAGAGAAATGTTAGAGCAATAGCACTGCATAAAAAGAAGCTGGTATTTTATCATGGTAGCCAAATGATGGAGGGAGTAAGATTCCTGTCTATCTATCACCAACTTAGTGATACACAGTTTAGGTGTCTAAGCCAGGGGAGGAGGAGGCTGGAGGGAAGACCACATTCCTCCTCTGGAGGGGATCACTTCTAGAGAATAGCTCATACTAACTCAAAAATAGAAATCTAAGGCTGGAGTGCTGAATCATCTTTTATATCAATATGTCTTTGACTCCTTCTGCTGGCTCCTGTGGTGGCCATTCGTGTAGTGCTGGTGACAACTTTGAGGTTACCCTCTGCACTCCTGCCTTGGAGATGCAGGTCTTTTAGCAGCAGAAGCCATTACAGCTGCTATCTCCAAGGCTTGCCAGGTCCACCCGATAAGTTGGAGGAAAATCATTATCTGTGTTTGTTTAGGTGAACAACTTACATAAGAATTATAGGGTCATAAAGTCCTGTCAACACAGGGCTGGGAAACTTCCAGAGACAGTAAAGCAAATCTAAATGTGGACTTTGGTGCAGAGATAGTGTCCGAGCCTGGATGGAGGTGTTGAGCAGTCAGTCTTATCCTCTGCCCAAAGGCATGTTTGTCATTATCATAATCTTTACAGGGAGAAAATGAAAATTATGTTCTATGTACACAAATTAACTTTTACATCTGCTACATTCAAGCCAATGTGTTTCAGAACTGCAGCTGAAATTTTAAGTGACTGTAACTCCAGCAGAACTCCATAATCTTCCTTTCATATCAGTTCGTGACAGTGGTACAGACAGTTATTGAAACATAAATTTTGAGGCTACTTTAAACTTTCAAAACAGAGCACTATTTTATTTTGATGAGGCTCTTGGTGGGAATGCATGGACAGCAAGAGGGTGTGGGTATGCTTTGGATAAGCATCTCAAAAATTTGGAAGTTTCACTAACCACCGTCCTCCAGCATCCCCTTCCTGGAGTCTGTCTCTGTTTTTCTCACCCCCACCTGAATGCAGAATTTTTATAGTAGCTGGTATGACTTGTTTTCACCCCACCATCCTTCCAGCCTCTTGTATAGCAGGGCTGTGCTTATTTAAAATAGCTCTTTCCTTACTTTTTTAAGATTACAAGAGCTTTGAGGTTTGACTTTCAAATTTGTCATCCCTCATATTTGTATCACAGAACTTGAAGAGGTGCATTAATGAACACATTGTTAATTGCAGCTTTGCATTCAGCATAGATTGAGGGTAAGCACGGTTAGAACCACTGGAATTTACAAATCCAGCTATGAAATCATGGCCAAAGTTTATTTGTTGGTAGAACTCCAGGACTGTATTCTATCTAAATTAGCTATTGCAAAGGAATGCTGGTCCATACACCAAGATTTCTGTGTTAGCCTCTGTTGGGTGACATCGATGTATCTGGATCCAAAAGCAATATTGATGAGATTGCTGTCAAGCTCCAAGTTAGTTCTGTCTCACAAAAAAATAAATAAGTCTCTCTTTCCTTGCTTAAACACAGCAGAACAGGGTGAAGAGGAGAACAAGAGGCTACTGAGAGAAAAACTTCAAGTTCTTCAAATATAAACATAAAGGAAATGCATCTGGTGCACACTTATCACCCCAATGCTTAACGCCACAATACCTTAGATATTTATGTTTTCTTCCAGAGCAACGCCAAGAAAGGCACAGCATCATTTGGCATTGTTGACTTTTTGCCCCTGAATGTATCACCATGAACAAACAAGCTTCCACCCTTTTCAAGTAATATATTTGCTTAGACTATTTACGAAATTAACACCTCGCAAAGGTTTAGCATTAGCCAAAAAATGTATCATTCAAGGAAAATTTAAGTTTTTGTTTCCCCTCACTAGATGGCCCTTCACAGCATCACAGAATCACAGAATGACATGGGGTTGGAAGAGACCTCTGGAGATCATCCAGTCCAACCCCCAGCCATAGCAGGTCTACCCAGAGCAGGTCCCACAGGAACGTGTCCAGGTGGGTTTGAATGTCTCCAGAGAAGGAGACTCCACCACCTCCCTGGGCAGCCTCTGCCAGGGCTCTGCCACCCTCAAAGTGAAGAAGTTCCTCCTCACGTTTAGATGGAACTTATTATATTCAAGTTTGTGCCCGTTTCCCCTTGTTCCTGACCCTGGGCACCACTGAAAAAAGCCCCATCCTCTTGACACCCTCCCCTTAAGTACTTGTAAGCATTGGTCAGATCCCCCCTCAGTCTTCTCTTCTCTGGACTAAAAAGACCCAAGTCTTTTTCAGTGAAATGAGGTGTCACTCCATTAACTGGCTTCGTTGCTTTCATGTCTCTGTGTTCTATCTGGAATGTTTTATTTACAGTATTAAAATACACAGTGAAAGAGAGATGAGGAAGGACCAGATTTAAACCGCATTGGGCAATACTGTGGAATGTAGTAGGGAGAAAGAGTAAATAAAAAGTACTGGCAAAAAAAAATAATTCATTTAATAAGAATTTACGTAAGAATTGCCATTAAAGTGTTATTTTTCTACTTTGGAGAAAGCTTGCAATTTCATCTTTTTCCCTAGAATTATTACTGTCGCTTTTGACTTTTTTTTTTTTTTTTTTTGCTGGTTTTATATTTATATTCTAGCACTGCAGCAGTTCATTACACATGAAAAAGTCTTAATTCGTTATATAGGTCCTAGTGCCAAAAAGTCACAGAAGGTTCAAAATGATTTTTATCAACTCTCAGTGTATGTTTGAGGAAGAACAGATTGTTGTAATATTCATGCTCACAGGCACGGTGTCTTCATAAACAGTGCATCTCTAGTGTTTTCGTCCGCATGTTTATACGGTTTCTATTGTGCCTAATTTCTGCTGGTTTCGATATGGAATGCTTACTAGGCAATTTATTGCTTCTTTCTCTAATAATCATGAACACAATTACCATTTCTCTTTGTCAAACCCGGCTCTTTTAATGATTATGTGGGTTTCTCCATATTTTAAGATCCTTGGCCTGATTTCCATTTGAGCATAAGCATTATTTTCAGACCTGTTCTCCGTGCAAATGCAGAGGGAGGTAGACTTCAGCAGGTAGACGTTAGAGATGACGTGTTGAGCATTTGTAAACATCTGAGAGCATCTTAAAAACGTGGTGACTGAAGGTGTGGTGCCAGGCAGTATGGGCAAACACGAAGTTTGCAGTTTAAAAGCTCAGTTCTCTTCTGTCGATGCTGAGGGGAGAACGTTCGCTGGTACCTGTCAGCCTGGCATCCCATCACTCACTATTTAAAATAACTGGAAGCCTGAAGAGTTAGGAGCTTGCCTGTTGGAAAGGTGGGAAGTTCTAAGTTGCTAAGGTCCCACTAAAAGGTTTTAGTGTCTCCCAAAGGCTTCCCATACTTTTTTCAGTGTAAGAAGATGGTTATGGTACTCCATAAGTGTCAGCCTTGGAGAGGGAAGAGTGGTTAAAACAACCTGACCCTCTCAGTTCATTAGAGCCTTAATGGAGGAGGCCAGTTTCAGGTCACTCCATGCACTTTTCCAGGTCCTGCAGACCATTCAGCTTTACCCCGTGATCACACTTCCACAATCAGCTTTAAGATAACAATATCATCATACTGTCTGACCTCTTTCCATTTCCTTGAGAAAATGATAGAATAATGACTTACCTCGAGTACCCATCACCAGATCTGAAGCCTTTTGATAGGGCTACAGAAGACCCTGGAGGAGATCAAATGCCTCCAGAACTGGAGTAGTGTTGTCTTACTATCTTCTCAGTGACCTTCCCAGAAAGCAGAGGTTAAAGTCTGGGAGGTAATTGCTGAGGCCATTAATCCCCAGTGAGATGTTTTTGAGCAGCAGCCAGACCACAGGACAGTGTTCAACAGTTGATGTCTGCGTGTCCTCCCTGGGAGGTACTAATGAATCCTGCCAGTAAAGGGCTAACATGTTTCCTACCTACATTTCTGGGTCTCCTTCGTTAGTCTCCAAAGGGAGGTCTACCAGGACATTGCAGCCCTGTGTGTGACTGAGACTCGTGCTGGAGCCTATGGATGGACTCTGCTTTGGAGACCAATTATTAGTTCGCATAATATGCAGTTTCTTCTCACAGAAGTACTGTTCTTCTGTTCAAGGTTTGTGGCTAAAGGTGAAGGGGTGACTAGGGCTGTTCCTCACCAATAGCTGCAGGGCTATGCTTTTGTGGCCACAGGTAGTCCCAGCATGACACAAGCAAAAACACATGTTTTGGTGGCCAAGTGACAGAACTTAGAACATACTAGGTGAACACTCTTGCTCTCAGTGGTGGCTTCTTACCCTATCTCAGCCCTATCACAGGTTATTCTGGCTTTGTCTCAGTGGTGTGGTCCAAACAGAGGTGCTCCATCGTATCAGCTTGGGCAACAAGGGGTGTTTTTGGAAGATACATCTGGATCCTCTCTCTTTCCCAGACAGCATCTCCAAAAAATTTCAAAATTGACTATTGTTCTTGAAACCCTCCTACGATTTTTGTGTTTATGGTCTGTGCCTTTCTCTCTAACTTAGCAGTTACTAATAGGACAGTTAGAATCATAGAATCATAGAATTGTCTAGGTTGGAAGAGACCTTAAAGATCATCTAGTCCAACCATCAACCTAACCCTGACAAGATAATAAATAAGAAATAAGCAATAAAAAATCACTAAACCATATTCTTGAGGACAATGTCAACCTGTCTTTTGAACACCTCCAGGGATGGTGCCTCAACCACTTCCCTGGGCAGCCCATCCCAATGCTGGATAACCCTTCCTGTGAAGAAATGTTTCCTAATATCCAGCCTGAACCTCCCCTGGTGCAACTGGAGGCCATTTCCCCTTGTCCTGTCTCCTGTGACTTGGGAGATGAGACCGACCCCCGCTTCTCTACACCCCACCTTCAGGTAGTTAGAGAGCGTGAGAAGGTCTCCCCTCAGCCTCCTCTTCTCCAGACTCAACACCCCTAGCTCCCTCAGCCTCTCCTCATCAGATTTACTCTCCAGACCCTTCACCAGCTCCGTTGCTCTTCTCTGGACCCGCTCCAGCACCTCCATGTCTTTTTTTATTATCCACCATAAAAATCTACCATATTGGTTATCCACCATAAAAAATTCTGAGCTTCCTTCTCTGTACTAAAAATGTCTCCTTTCACTTAAAACTCTTCTTTTTGCTGGCTTAATTCCATTAACATTACCAAAGTTTACTTTTGAGTCTGGCCTACTTATTTCTCCTGCTTTCCCTGTCTTTTGAAATGTTTGCTTTGCCAATGCACTTTAACCTAGAGAAGAGCGGGGTTTGGGGTTAGAGATATATATAATCCTTTCCTAAATGACCCTATTTTATGATGGGATTGGACACGTAGTCCACTGGATAAAGAGACTCAGACATCATGGGTTGTGTTCGAGGGTTCATGTGCATTAGCTCCACACTGTCTAGAACCAGCTGTTTACTTTGGTTTCACCAAATGTAAAATATGGTTATGGCTGAAAATCAGTGTACAAGAGTGAAGTATTGTAATTGGCCAAGCAGGGTTTCAATCTGTAATACACAATTTCCCATGGAGGAGGAGGAGGACGTGGTCTCAGTCTTTACTTGGGGTTCACTCCCTTTTGTAAATTCAAGTCAGGCTGTCAACATCCGTTTGACTTTGCTTTCACAGTTTATGCCCAAAACCATCCCCTAGAAAACATCTTGCTTTTCAGGTACCTTAAGCCTGCTGCAAACAAACAAATCATGGAAGTTAAATAGTAATAAAGCTGTTATTAGCTTTGTGTATTAAATTTTATCTACTATTTAAATGGCAATTATTTCCAGAAACTTGGCAATTGTAGCCATACAAATGATGAAATTGATTCCAGTCCCAGCCCATCTTTCTTTGGAAAGGAAATACCCATAGTGTTTGAAAAATGGATTATTAAGAACCCCGGTTCGCTTAAGGTGGCTCACATGTTGTATTTGCTAACGCAGCAAGAAGAAAATAAGGGGAGCTTTTCCCTAGCCCAGATTATTCTTTCCACAAATCTTTGGAGCAGGAAATAAAAAACAGCTAATAGTTGCGGGGCATGTGGAATTAGTTTAAGCGAAGCCGAACCCTGATCCTTCTCTCCGCCTCCTCTTTCCTGCGCTGTTTTGTCTATTCCTGCCTCGGAGTATGTCAACAAATTTTCTTTAAGCTCAGAAGGTGCGGGGTGTGGGGGGGGGCAGTTGGAAATAGTGATTCTTTCTCTGCCTCTTTCTGTCTTTGGGTTATTTTTTGGTGGGGGGAGGAGGTTAGGGGAATGATTCAAACCAGATGTGTTTTCAAGGAAAGGTACCCGTTTGTCTTGTAAAATATTTGTAAAGAAAAACAGCCTCAGGACCTCTGAACATCATCCCAGTTGAGTTCCGTCACAAAGGGTGCCGGCTTTGTTGCGGTGACATAATTCTTTTCTCACACAACTTAATTATAAATCGAAATAACTTTATAGAGAGGGCAGAATCTGTCAAACAGAACCGAAAAGGCAAAATGTTTATGTATTTAAATACCAGCAAAATACCTGTGATTTCTGTATGGCTTATTGTTTTGCTTCTGCTCCGTGAGAAGACAGATTATTTTCATGTTTCTCCAGTACTGGAATCATGTGTTTTCTGTGAAGGCGTGGGGCAGGTATCTCTTTCCCAACGAGGAATGAAAGGGGGTGGATGTACGCCGCACCGCCCCTGGGGCTGTGTACCTGGGGACAGCAATGCTCTTGCTGTCAGGGTTTCAAGAACGTAATAAATACTAACAAAATAACTTCACAAATGAGTCGGGCAGCACTGGATGTAGTTGGTGTCAGTGGTTATGATCATCCTCATCAAACAAAAATATGTTTTAGTGGTATAATTGCCAGTCCTGACTGACAACATTAGCTCTTTCAAGTTGCCTGAGAAACTGCCTGTTTTGCTGCTTCTGAAATGTTTGGGTTTTTAAATGACACATTAAAATTTGCCATCTCTGTCTGTCTGTCCGTCTCCCTCATGATTGTTGTTTTTAGACAATCTGTATTCAGCAGCTAAATACTTCCAATGTCTTCACAAGACGTTTTGACGTCATACTTGCAGAACCAGTGTCACTGAAGTAACTCCAGATGATTAAATGTTCAATGATGTTTTCCTCATCCAAACTGGTTTATTAAGACAGCAAAAATGAAAAAAAAAATAAGTGAACCAATATACAGTCTGCTAATTAAGCACCAGGAAAAAAAAAAGTAAAAACTAAATGCAACATATGCTGGTTTCTTAGGTACTGGACTTCAGAGTCAATTACAAACACTGTTGTATTGTCTGTTTTGTAATGGCAAATTGTTGAACAACTTTGTTATCAAATACTTTGCAAGTATTTTTCTTTCCATTTCTTATTTTGAGAAAAATCTCATTAAATTCAAACTAGATTGGGTAAAATGGCATCAGTCCTTTGGAAATGTTGAACATGAGCTTTTGGGTTACGTGTAGTCTGGGGAAAAATGAAGAGAAATTGTCTTTTTTTTCCATGCTGATGCTCCATTTTAATCCCATCTAGCACAGCATTTTTTTGACAGTGCTGTTGCTCTGCATGGGTTTGATGCTGGATTTGGATACAGAAAGCTTTTTGGGGGAAAAAAGAACAGGCTGTCAGAGCAGAAGGAGGCCCATGGATGGTCCATGGAGGGCATTGATGTACCCAAGTAGCACCTTGTTGGATTCTTCTAGAAGGCAAAGTCTGCTCAAGTTGGCAGAAGGACAACATTCGCTGATGGCAAATCGATCAAAGATCCCAGAAAACATCTTGATAAGGGTGGGTCCTGCCTTGGAGGGACACTCAAAGCCATGGCTAGCCATGGTCACTCTGTTTTTGACAAAAACACCACATTTTTAGGGTCACAAAGAATCTAGATAAATTTTTTTTAAAAAATGAAGTTATGGTTAGACATTTATATAACCATGAAGTGATGACTTTGTGACTGAAAGTCCAATAGTGCATAGAAACCTGAGTAAGTAAGGCAGTAATTCTGACAATGACACCTCTCCTGCACCTTTCATTTCATCCATGGCTAGTGTTTTGTATGCTCTTGGAGCCATGGAGTGCACTAATCATATTGTAAAGGCAGTCGGAGTTTCATGGTATTGGCACCTGAATATTAGTAAGGAAAAATGAGAGAGAGAGGGAGAGAGAGCGAGCGCATTCTCACCGGCCAAGTGGAAAGGTAGAGTAGATGATGGTGGTGGTCACGGGAACGTCTGGCAGCTTAAACACGTGTTTAAGCCAGAGGGGATCATGTCTGTGGGATCTGAGGTGGTTCTGGTTTCTTGCTTCATGCCTCCCACAAGGAATGTTTATCTTCCTGACACCTACATCAGCACAAGAACCAACATTTGGACAAACTGTCCTTATTCCACCTTTTGAGTCTTATCACTCGAGTCAAACATATGAGGTTGACACCTTCAACATGTTTATAAACCACAGACCTGGCTTATTGAAATATGTATCTAGAAATTAATGCAATGACAAACAAAATTGTGTGGTGCTCAGCATATGTACTAAAACATACTCATGGTCAATAGGCACTGCTTAAAGAATAAGGAAACGATTCTGATTGCCAGGTTTTACCAATTACTTTTAGATGAATCTATAACACATGCCTTCTTGAACCTCAACTGATGGATACATGGCTTTTCCTACAGTCAGAAATTCTTTTGCTCAACTACTCCTGTTCTTTCCTTTAGGACAGTGAAAAAAAAGGATTTATGAACAGACTTTATGCCATCCAGGAGGTGTGTGTCAGTGTCCAGAATATCCTTGATGAAGTGGCTTCCTTGGGAGAAAGGATCAAGAAGTAAGTGCTGACACAGGTGCTGGATTGCTCTCTGATACCTGTCATGTATTTTTTCCACGCTGAGGTACAAAGTGTTAGACCTTTTTTATTTTCTTTTTCTTATTATTATTTTTGTTGCGGGACTCCAGTTTTGGACGATCCGTTGCTGAAGCTCATCTGTCTTTACTTTGCTTTGTGCAGGCCCTCAGTTAATGAAAACGCTGTCATATAAACGTTGGAATTCAGAAACATAATTGGGAAAGAAAATCAGAACTGAGGCTTGGAAGTAAATCGGAAAGAGAATATTGTTGTGAGGCCTAACAGTAGTTATTTTAAAGAAATAATAAAAAAATGCAGCTTTGATAAAGGAAATAAGCAAATCTGAATAGGGGGTTCAGATTTTAAGGGTATGCGTATGTTTAAGGGTATGGAAGTGTTGTATTTATGGGAGTTAGCAAAACTTTTCCTCCTAGAGCATATGTAATTTGTAACACCTAATACATGATATATAAGAATTGCCAACAAACTCAGGCCTTAAGCAAGAGAGGTTCTGAGATTTATTGCAGGAAGTTTGGTGTGTTTTCGGCATGGTCAGTGAACAGCACTGTAAAGTTTATTATTTGAGATCAGACAGGTTCTAGAAAAATGTCTTCCAGCCATTGGGCTGTGAAGCAGGGACAGGATGGACTTGGCTTTCTGCTCCCCAAAAGCCAGGAGCATCTCGTCCTCACCGGATGAGAAGCTGGGAGAATAGCCTTCCAACCGTCTTTCAGCTGTGGGCAGAGGGGGCAAGCAGAGATTTGAAGGTGGAAAACCTTCAAAAGAGGCCTTTCTGTAAAGTAGAACATCTTACAGGAGAGTCAGAGCTGTGTGGTCCCTTGTTCTGGGTGTGATCTAGGAGCTCCTGTCTCATCCACTGCTGGTGCCATCTGCAGTGAGACCATAGCCTGCGCAAGGGGTACAGTCCTGAAATAAGTACTGACTTTTGGAACGGAATTTTAGGAAACAGATGCCTTGGGTGGACAGTGGTGTTCCACACCCATGAGACCATAGCCTGCCCAAGGGGTACAGCCCCAAAATAAGTACTGACTTTTGGAAAGGAATTTTAGGAAACAGATGCCTTGGGTGGAGGTCAACCTGCAGTAAGCAGGAGGATCATAGAATCATAGGATGGTCCAGGTTGGAAGAGACCTTTAAGATTGTCGAGTCCAACCATTAACCTGAGGTCAACCTGCAGTAAGCAGGAGGATCATAGAATCATAGGGTGGTCCAGGTTGGAAGAGACTTTTAAGATTGTCAAGTCCAACCGTTAACCTCACGCTGACAAAACCACCACCAAACCATGTCCCTCAGCACCACATCTTCACCTCCAGGGATGGTGACTCCACTGCCTCCCTGGGCAACCTGTTCCAATGTTTGACAGCCCTTTCAGTGAAGACATCTTTCCTAATTTCCATCCTAAACCTCACTAATGCCTGGCTCAATTTGAGGCCATTTGCTCTTGTCCTATTGCCTCTTACCTGGGAGAAGAGACTGACCCCCACCTTGCTCTACCCTCCTTTCATCTATCATGCTGTTCTGCCTTTTCTTTTTGTTTTTTTTTTTTTTAAATCTGTCAGAAAAGGGAAGCATATCAGGATTGTGATGAAGAGGTGGTTGCCATTTATGCCTTTAAGAGCAAGGTCCCCAATAGGAAAGCCCGGGAAACGTTCCCATGGGGACATTTCCAAGAAGGTCATGTTCACAGCAGCAAGAGCAGGAGCGACCACATTATATTATATTGCACTGTTTTTTGGACAAGCGAAATAAGCTTCCCTCTGAAAGAAGTCTTTCATCAAAAGGCTGTTCGTGGCAGTTGTCTTGATGATTAAGTTTCTCTAATTGTGCATTTTGGAAGTAGGGCTCTTTCCACTATAGACCAGATGAGAGCAACAGAATTTTCTAAACCGGGTGAGACCGAATCTTCCTATAAATCTTTGTAATTTGTTCCTAACGCTATAAATGGGAAACCTGTCCCCAGGGCTGTGCTAAGGCAGCACAGAAGGAGGTTTGCGGAGCGAGGAGCCAGTGTTCCCACACATGGCGTGTCTGCGATCCCTCGTACGGAGCCGAGTCGCAGGAACACGAGCAGACCCTCCACCTTCTGTTCATCCCAAATGCGGGCAGAAGAGGGGAAAAGAGCAGGTGTCCCCTGAGGAGGAAGGGAGTGATCCTGCACCAAGTGACGCTGACATCATGTTCACTCTGGAGACATGTCAAAATTGCCAGGGAGGAAAGAAGACAAATAAACATGGGAAGCCAGAGCTCATTATGAAAAATATGGCTAGCAATTCAGATAATTGCAGTTATTCAGCCAGAGAAGCCAAAATAATGTAATCACGCTGATTGGGCATGTAGCTAGTGGTAATACTTTAAAGAGTGTCATCAGGCTATTTAGAGCCAAGGCCACATTTTCCTTCTGGGTAAATGTCATGCAGCACCTTTGACGTGGTGGTGCCTTCATGGAACCATCCCGTGGAGCCAAGCTCCTTTTCGCTGGCGTTCCTGTGGGACGTAGGTATGAGTTGCCACCTGCCCTCCCTCTCTTCCCCGCACACAGAGGTGGGAGAGCCACAGCCCAGCTGTTTCAAGGCTTGTTAGCTTCTGCTCCCTCTCCTCCCACACCTCAACCTCTGCAAAATCTGGGAACCGGCAGGATTTCTATCCCAGTATGGAGTTTAGGGCCCTTATTAATCATAGAATCATAGAATCATCGAATGGTTAGGGTTTGAAGGGACCTCAAAGATCATCGAGTTCCAACCCCTGGTGGAACTCAGTTCCAACCTCTAGTGACTCGGACAGTTCCTCTGTAGTCTACCCAGTACATCTTTCCCTGCTTCCACCCTCTCTAGGCCTCCCTCTTGGTCCTGAGCTGGCCCAGCAGTTCCCCGCTCATCCGTGCAGGCCCGCTGGCTATTCTGCCCGACTTCTTCTTTTTTGGGATGCACCTCTCCTGAGCTTGGAGGAGGCAATCCCTAAATACCACCCAGCTCTCCTGGGCCCCTCTCCCCTCTAGTTCTTTTTCCCATGCTACCTTGCCAATCAGATCACTCAGGAGATCAAAGTCTGCTCTCTTGAAGTCCAGGGTAGCCAGCTTGCTGCACATCCTCCTTACCGCATTATGAATCTTGAATTCGATCATCTCCTGATCACTGCAGCTGAGGCTACCCTTGAATTTGACATTCCCAACCAGCCCCTCCTTGTTGGTAAGGACAAGGTCCAGCACTGCTCCTTTCCTCGGGGGTTCTTCAATTATTTGAAAAAGAAAGTTGTCATCAACGCATTCCAAGAACTTCCTGGATTTCCTGTGCTCCGCTGTGTTGTCCTTCCAACAGGTATCGAGGTGATTGAAGTCCCCCATGAGTACCAGAGTGTGTGAGTGCGATGCTGCCCCTGTTTATAGAGGGCCGCATCCTCACTGTCACTTTGATCCGGTGGCCTGTAGCAGACTGCTACTGTAACATCACCTGCCCCCGTGCTCCCTTTAATCCTCACCCATAAGGTCTCTGTTGTGTCTTCATCCGTCCCCAGTTGGAGCTCCATACATTCCAGGTGGTCCTTGACATGGAGGGCAACACCCCCTCCTCTTCTGCCCATCCTGTCCTTCCTGAAGAGTCTGTAACCCTCCATTCCAACACTCCAGTCCTAAGAGTCATCCCACCATGTCTCAGTGATGCCAATAAGGTCATATGAGGCCAATAAGACCCATTTGATGGGCTCTTGGGCCGTTGACTAGTTCTGGGGGTAAGATGGTTGACCTCTAGTCATATTGGCATTGACCTCAGGACCAGCATTGCTCAAGTCCGCCCTTGGCTGGTGTGTTGTTATCTGGCTCCCGCAAAGCACCTTGGAGCCCCAGATGCCGCCCTCATGACAAGGTGCCCCCCTTGGGACCACCTCGGGTGATTATCGCTTGGGCAGGGAGATGGGAACTTCTCATGTTCACGTTTGTGCCCGTTTCCTCTTGTCCCGTCACTGGGCACCACTGACAGAAGACTGGCCCATCCTCTTGACACCCTCCCTTGAATCACATCCCCCCTCAATCTTGTCCAGACTGAAAAGACCGAAATCCCTCAGCCTTGCCTACTTGGAGAGATGTTCTAGGCCCTTCAGCATCTCTCTGGTCTTCTGCTGCACCCCCTCCATCAGTTCCCTGTCCTTGAACATGGGAGCCCAGAACTGGACACAGGACTCCAGATGTGGCCTCCCCAGGGCAGAGCAGAGGGGCAGGACGACCTCCCTCCACCTGCTGGCCACACTCTTCTTGATGCACACCAGGATGTCGTTGGTCTTGTTGGCCACAAGGCCCATGGCTGCCTCATGGTCATCCTGTTGTCCACTGGGACTCCCAGGTCCTTCTCCTCAGAGCTGCTCTCCAGCAGCTCAGCCCCCAACCCGGACTGGTGCAGGGGCTTCTTCCTACCCTCGGGCGGCCGAGCAGCCCGCACCCGATGCCCGCCTTCCCCCCAGGAACGGTGCACACACACTCAGAGACGCAGCTTTTTGTGCAAGACACCGTGTATTGACAACTATGTACAAAGGGCAGAAGGTCCCAGGGAGAAGGGGCCCTCCAGCAGATAGCAGGCAGAGCCCCAGGGGACACAACCATGGAGGTGCTGCCAGAGGTGAGAACCTCTTTCAGGCTCCAAAGAGCAGGAGGCCCATGAGGCGACCTTGCAGCTCCTGGAACTCCTGCAGTGCCTTGGCGTGGGCTTCTGGATCCTCCACCAGGCACTGGAAGAGGTTGACTGGCTCAGCTGGCTGGGTGGCTGGGGGCAAGACGATGGCCTCGGGCAAGCACGCGTTGCCAAAGATGAAGTGATGGAGGCGCTTCTCCTCCAGGCAGCTGTGCAGGTAGTCCATGACGTCCTGCAGCTGGAGGGTGAATGGCACGCTTGTCCCAGGGCACAGGTTGAGGAGGTGCATCACGGCCGTCTTGAAGGTGTAGGAGGAAAGGACCGTGCCTCCCAGGCTGCCGGTGAGGAGCTGCAGGCATTGGAGGTGGAGGCTGTCAGGCAGGGCCTGCCTGGCCACGTGCCTGAAGAACTTGGCCTCTGCCACAGCGGAGCTCTCTGTCCACATGATGCCCGGCGTGAAGATGGCCTCTGGAGCCTGGCTGCTCAGGAAGAGGTCCGACTCGCCTCGCTGCACCCCAAAGAGCAGCTCCACGACGACGGATCTCCCGGAGGCCCCTGTCAGCTCCAGCTTGCAGGAGCGGCGGGAAGGCAGCACCCTCAGCCGGTAGCGACGCCCAAGACCCATCTCCTCCCAGGCTGAGCTCACCAGCTCCTGGAACCAGCGGGCGACCTTCTGCGCATCCAGGTAGCGGCCGGTGCAGAGCTGGCACAGGAGGCCGGAGTCCTGATCTCTCTCCAGCGCCTCATAGGGCTGGTGGACGAAGCACAGCATGGCCTCCTCCCCACGGGCCTCCTTCGAGCAGGTGCACGCCAGGTCCACGCGGACACGGTGCTTTGCTGCTGTGTCTCCTGCAGGGCCCAGCTCCAGCTGGAAGGCATGTCCCCGGGAGGGTTTCAGGGGCACCAGCAGCCGGAACACAGCGTCAGGCCCACAGGGACTCCAGCCTTCAAAGGCGCTGCCCACCCCGATGGCTGCCTGCGGCACCAGGAAGAAGCTGCGGGACAGGCGCTCCTGGAGGACACCGAGGACATCGCCCACCACCGTCTCCACCTCCTGTCTCCTGCAGGCCAGCCTCCGCGCTGAGCGCCGGATCTTCTCCCTGACCAGCCGCTCCTCGTCATGGAAGTCATCTTCCCTTTCTTTGTCCTCCTCCTCCTCCATGATGCTGATGGACCTGTCCCACTCATCACTGCTGTCTGGAGCATGGATCCTTCTCCAGAGCCATAAGCAGAGTGCGACGAGCAGCGCCAGTCCTCCCGCAACCACCCAGAAGTGCCAGTGTTCCACAGGAGCAAAGAGGAGGGCTCCCTGGGGAGAGTCGCTCTCCTCCAGCATCGGTTCCGTCTCCTCCAGGATCCTCTCGTCCAACTTCTCCAGCAGACCAGTCATGTCCGTGTTTGGGAGTTCCACAGGCTGCTGTACGCCAGCCCGGATGGCCTCACCCTGCTCGTTGCCAACCCTGGGCAGGAGCCGGATGGTGCACAACAAGAGCAGTGCATAGACTCTTCTCCAAGCCATGGCCCACAAGGAGTAGCAAGAGAGCTGCGAGCTCCCTCACCGCCGGCGCAGGCCGTACTGGGCCAGCTGCCTGCTGGCCCCCTTTATAGCCCCCCCTCATTGTGACGCGTCCCCCGTGGTGTCCCAGGGGCCGGAGCGCATCACAGGCACCACCGGCAACGGGTGGAGCCCTTGGGCCCCAACCCGGCTCGGCCAGAGCCTGGGATGGGGATTGCAACTGCCTTTGAACAAATTTCATAGAATGATAGAATGGTTTGGGTTGGAAGGGACCTCCAAGATCATGGAATTCCAACCCCCCTGCCATGGGCAGGGACACCTCCCACTCAAACAGGTTGCTCAAGGCCCCATCCAGCCTGGCCTTGAACCCCTCCAGGGATGGGGCACCCACAACTTCCCTGGGCAACCTGTTCCAGTGTCTCACCACCCTCAGAGTAAAAAATTTCTTCCTGAGATCTAATCTGAATCTTTTTTCTTCCAATTTAAAACCGTTACCCCTTGTCCTGTCACTACACTTCCTGGCAAAGAGTCCTTCTCCAGCTCTTCTCTAGGCACCCTTCAGGTACTGGAAGGCCGCTATAAAGTCTCCCCGGAGCCTTCTCTTCTCCAGGCTGAACAACCCCAGCTCCCTCAGCCTGTCTTCATAGGAGAGGTGCTCCATCCCTCTGAGCATCTTCGTGGCCCTCCGCTGCACCTGTTCCAGCTGGTTTGATTAAGGATCGTTTTGATCCAGGGCTTTTTTGGAACGCTGATATCCTGACACTGTGATGGGATCCCGGAAGTTCTCATCCTTTATCCATAAAAAAATAATCTTTGTTTGATTTCATTTTATCTGGAAGATAAAGTTTTTCTTTGCTTTTCCCGCAATGTACTTTATCATATGCCACTCCCTCTTTTTTTTTTTTTTCTCCTTCCATCCTTTTTCTCCGTTTTTTTTTGGCCACCCAAAGTGTTTTTATTTCCTTATTTCATCCACTGCTGTTGCATTATCCCTGTATTCAGGACTGGCTGTTCTGTCCCGGGGAGGGGTTGCAAGTGCACATCAAGCAGAGGAGAAGGGCCTTTAACTGCTTTCTCTGTCCTCGTAGTAGAGCAGGGAGGAGATAAAACTGAAATCCTTAGCATCATTCCTCTGCGCAGGTGTTGAAGAAAGGGATCTGGGTGTCTACAGAGAAAGGAATTGTGTGTGGTTTGCCCCATACTGAGACTGAGGGTGGGCATGGGCATTTCCAAAAAACGGAGCGATGCTTCCTCTGGAAATGGAGCGCCATGGGGCCAGGAGAGGTGCCCATCAGCAGGAGGGTGGGTGAAGCCTGGACCTCCTTGTCTTTGCACTGGGAGCGGGTCCAAGCCCCATCTCACCCTGACCTCCGCCATCCCTGCATCCCTCTGCAGTCCCAGTTTGTTCTCGCCGATGGAAACTGGCACTTTTCCCCCCGTCCTGCCCATTATTTGTTCTTTTATTGGCTCTGTCGTGTCACCACACTTCTGACTTTCATTATTTTTTCTTTCAGTACTTTCAACTGGACTGTCCCATTCCTGAGCTGCCTGGCCATTGTTGCCCTCTTGGTGTTCACCATCATCCTGTATTTCATTCCACTGAGATACATTGTCCTTGTCTGGGGTAAGTAAAGCCTTTTTTAACTGTCTGTGCCACTTAGAAAAAACTGTTTTTTAAGGGATGACTTACGTTGTCAGTACTTTTCTGTATTTATGGTCATGAAGCTGCCCCATGATGGAAACAGACAGGTTAGTTAAAAATCACAACTGCATGAAGATTTAGGCCCACCTGCAAAATCAATTTTTCTTGGCTGGCATTCCAGACTTCATCATACCATAAACATGTATCCATGAGGATTCTTCATATATCAAAGTGTAGCTTTGTCTAGATATTACTCTGATTTATTTTCGCCACTTATACGCAAACAGAGTCATTTCAATCTGTATAGTGCATTTAGGACAATATGCCTTTTTTACTGCAGTACTTTATCTTGTGAAAGTGTATGTAAACATGGCAACAAGGAACCTGTTTAAAGGGTCACCTTTAGTCCGAGAGAAAGGTGTACGTGGTATTTGGCTGGTTGATAATGGACAGAAACTGGGGGCAGGACAGGCAGAGGGGGCAGAACTGTGATTGATCCGAGCTCTCATTACTTGTCCTTGTATTTATTCTTTATACTGATTTTAAACAGCTACCGTTACCACATCTGTTGTAAATAATGCTCCACGATTTCATTTGTACATTTTTTATGCACCGCCAGCAGCTGTACCCTCATTCAGCAGTGCAGACCTGCAAGGAGCACTGCCTCAATTAAATCTGTGGCCAGATTTTCTTTCTGAAGAAAAGAATAACAATCATGCCTTTGTAAAAACTCCTGAACTCAAGAGACAATATAAAATCATTTGAAATGACTCCAAAGAATATATTTGTTATGTATCAGCCAGTATCAGTAATATAAATAATCATAAATCAATGCAGCAGAATATACCAAGCTGGGGAAGAACCAATAAGGAAATGGTCTGAAGTTGGGACAGGGGAGGTTTAGATTAGATCTTAGGAAGAATTGCTTTCCTGAGGGGGTGGTCAGGCCCTGGAACAGCTGCCCAGGGAGGTGGTGGAGTCACCATCCCTGGAGGGCTTTAAGAAATGTGTAGACGTGGCTCTTCAGGGCATGCTCTAGTGCCTGAGATCATTTAGGTTTGTGGGTGGGTGTGATGTGGTGGGATGTTGTGGTTTTTGTTTTGTTTTTTTGTCTGTTGGTTTGGTTTTTTGGTTGGTTGGTTGGGTTGGGTTGGGTTTTTTTGAGGTTGAACTCGATGATCTCAGAGGTCCCTTCCAACCATGGTGATTCTGTGAAGGATGTGGGCTCACTGTCCTTCCCTGTCTCTGAATTTAATTTATTCTCCACACACCCGATATCACTTGGGTGAAGCCCAGACTTTTGGTTTGTTCCCAAAATTTCATTCTGCCTCGCACACACGTGATGGTCGGCCTTTTGTTACTGATGTTTGAAGTGCCTGGTTTGTGTCCTTTTTATGTCATTCTTTGGACAGATCTGGCATCTTGTAGACTTGATTTCGTACATCCCCTTGGTTTCGTGCAAGAACCTGAGATTTTAATACCTTTCCAAGACCCACAGAACTATAGAGTCAGCTGTGTGGTTTGACAAACCCCTGACGTGTACCCTGCCGTACCCTGGGAGGGGTCACACTCTACCAAAAAAGTCTGTTTCACCTAAAGAAGAGCCTCAACTCCCAGAACAGAGCCCAAGCCTCCCCAATCAGGGATGGATAACATAGGCACTAATTACTGCAAGAGCACCTTGCTCTCTTTCCCTCCATCTCCTCCCTCCCTGTCCCAGGTGATGTAGCCTATCGAGATACCACCTCAAGCACCTTTCTTCACTAGAGGTTTCGGATCCACGTTTTTCTCCTGTGTTTCAGTTCAGGTGGCTTCTTATTCAGCAAGTGCATGGGGATCCCTTCTTTGGGGAAATACTCCCCTTGGGTGGTGCCAGGAGACCAGGCAGGTACCACTTGGCCACAGCTTCAGCAGCCTGGACCTCCTGGGGGTGAATTCTCACAGAGCCATGTCACCCCAAGCAGGGGGCTCTGAGCAGCTGTCCCTGCAAAAAAATGCAGTATTCCAAACACATGCCTGTTTTCCCCATCATTTAGTGTTTCCAACCTCCCCCTTCTATACACATTTCTTCACCCCATTTGTCCATCCTGCACCCAAGAGCAAAAGAGCTCTTTGTCTGACTTTTGCCCATGGGAGAGGCTGAAGTGGTCTTTAGCAGCATCTGCCCGGTTTGTCCTTTGGGAAGACAGGGGTTTATTTAATGACAATTTTCCCCTGTTATGGCCTGTCCTTTGTGTGGCTTGTGCAGGAGCCACCTCTGCGCTCTCATCCTGTTTGCAGGAGAGCAGAGTCCTGGTAACTGCTGCAGCTGTTTGGGTGGAAAAGAACATAAAGAAAACAACGCTAATCTGAACATCTTCAAGCTTTTGGAGAAGCCGTAATCTCCTTCTTGGGTTTTGGCTCTCCTGTCGTGTCCCATCTCACCTGTTCAGCTCTGTTCTTGAGCCTGGACCATGACTTCTTCATGCTCTTACTTTTGTGGCTGGTGGCTGGTTCTTTGCTTTGCGGGGGACAACAGGATGGGACCGTGTCAACTCCTGAACTCTCCCCTGGGTCCTCCAGTGGCCACGCGTGATAGACGGTGGGGTAGAACCTTGAACTTCTCAGCCCCAAAGGGTTTGACAGACACAAAGGTGTTTGAACCTCAGGTGTTCTTTCTTGGCGCTCACTGTTCAGTCGCCAGATTATGGTTGGACTGGGTGATCTCAGAGGTCCTTTCCACCCATGAAGATTCTGTGTGGTTCTGTGATAAAGGGGTCTCAGCATCCCCCGTCTGCACCACAGGACTCGGTGTTTACATCGTCCTGAAGCTCTATGTCCTTGCTAGAGCTTTCTGAAAGGCCTGGGCACCAAAGACTTTGTGGGAGATAAACGGCATTATCTTATCTCTGATACAGCCTTAATAAATTACACAGAACGGCACATTTTTAATGCTGTCCTGGCTTTTTCCCCGCTGACGGGAGCCTGTGTGGGTTGTACCATTCCTGCCCTCGTTTCAGACACATGTTCCCAGAGACCAGGCACAAGGTTCTCGTGTGAAGAGTCTGAAACTGACCCTCTGTGTAATGATAAGAATTCAAAACCCTGTTTTCTGCTGAGTCTGGGGAGGGTTTTCTCGGTGCTTCTGACCCGTGGCTGTGGGTAGGCAGTGTGAGACCCTCGCATCCCCCCTCTGCACATGGTGGCATCATCTGTGTCGGTCATTCCTGGAGAGAGATTTGTGTGAACTCCTCCCAAAGCCTTCACATGGTGCAGGCTGCACTCATCCACCTGTGCTCCACCACCCTCAGCACTGGAAGGACTTTTCTTGTGTCTAACCAGCATCTTCTGTCCTGCAGAGCCCATTACTGCTCATCCTCTGGGCCACGGAAATGGAGAACACTTGAGTCCTCTCCTTTTTGCGACCTCCACGTGATCACCATGGTCTCTATTAGTTTAAAAAAAATACATGTATGTTGGAGGAATTTGAAAATGGCCCTAGAACTTCTGCATTTTGAAGCAGGGGGAACCGGAGCAGCAGATTCTGACTTTTTAGAGCCTGAGTTTACAGTTCGTTCATTCGTTTATTCGGTGCTGTCAGACTTTGTAAACAGATCCTAAAATCTCTGTTAGAACTTGGCCAAAAATACATGTTTGTATTTTAAAACAAAATCACCATTTAATGGTTTTATTTATTTTTATTTATTATTTCTAAAACAAAATCATTGATGTTTATTTTTAAAAACAAAATTACGATAGTAACATTTGAACTTTCACTTTTGCAGGCATCAACAAATTTACAAAGAAGCTTCGAAACCCGTATGCAATTGACAACAACGAGCTGCTTGACTTTCTGTCCAGAGTTCCTTCAGATGTGCAATTGGTGCGTACACATTTTTTTCAAGTGTCCTTGTGGTGGTTAATTGGATATGTGGCCTCATTAATTTCTGGGGATATTTTTAAGCAAATTTTAAAGCAGTTGTTCTCATTCAACTGTGATGAAAAGAGTGACACCAACACTTTTCCCAGTGTCTCGTGGCGGCGCTCAGAGCCCTCCAGCCTTTCCATTCCTGGGAGGAAAGTTTTCTCTGTGGCCACAGTTAAACCGTGCTCATAAACTCCTTTAAAAATCAGCTGGTTATGAATTATAAGCTTTAGTGGTGCTGGATGCAATCTCTTGAGAAGGTGCACGCGTTGAGATGATGTCAGGCACATAAATCACCTCCAGTATCTCCGAGATTATCTGCTCTCCATATTTCTAGGTGTGGGTCCTGGTTCAGAGCTGGTGTAAACAGGAGGTGTGGGTGCACGTACCCGCTCTGAAGCTGATCCCCACTGTGGTAACCCTTGGAAAATAAGCAAGTTTTTAAGAAAGATCACAAAAAATATTAATTCGATTTATTAAAGAGAATACTTTTTATTCTCTGTCAGAGCTCATGGAGAAAACAAAAGAAGTAGCCTGCTTAAAGTTTACTTGGAACACTGTTTTCCCTCCTGGCAGGATTCTCCTAATGCTGTTTTCCCTTCCTACTCCAGATCTGTCATTCTGTTCTGTTGATCCACAGCTGTGGATCCCACGTAGTTTGCAGGGGGATAGTTTTCTTTTTCTTTCTCTTTTTTTTTTTTTTTCTCCCCCGGGGGGAAAAAAAAAAAAAAAGAGAAAGAAAAAGAAAACTATCCCCCTGCAAACTACGTGGGATCCACAGCTGTGGATCCCACGTACTTTGCAGGGGGATATTTTTGTTTTTCTTTCTCTTTTTTTTTTTTTTTTTTTTCCCCCCGGGTGAGGAAAAAAAAAAAAAAAGATAAAAATATAAATCCTTCTTTATCTAGCCATCGCCACCTGACCGGTGTCTTTCTGAATGTTGTGTCTAAACAGATGCAGTACCATGAGCTGAAACAGGATCCCAGCCACAGCCCCAGCAAGAGGAAGAAAAACAACCCTGCCTAGCCAGCTCCACGTGCTGGGGGGACTCGTGTCTGCTGGGGGGGGAAGATAAGAGAAAAAGCCTACACCTAAGCAGCATTTCCTTTCTCTGAGCTGTTTATTCATTTTGCCTTTCTATCGAACGAGGAGATTTTGTAAATACTGTAAAAAGGCATTTCTCATTGACTGTATCCTGCGCACCGTAAAGACACGTTTGAGGAGGGTTTCTAGTGGGGTTTTCTCCCTTTGAAAGCCTTGTTAGAAACAGGGTAACGCGTTGAGGGAATCAAAATGGTGAATATGCACTGCTGCTTGATGGTCAAAGACACCTGAAATACTCAAACCATGTCGACTAAATCTGCAAAAGGTGTAAATTTGAATCTGACTCAAAAATTCAGTCGGATTGTGAGAATTAATATTTTTATCCAGTAAGTCACCATTACAATTTTCTATGTTTTATACATTTCAAGAGAAGTACAATGTAGTGGAGCCTACTGCACTTAAGTTTTACCAGATTTTTTTGAACTCCAGACCCTGGTGTTAACTCCTGGTGCAACGTTTCCCTGTGCAGTAGGGGCTGCTTATAAGATATTGAGAAACACCAAGTGCAAACCTCTTTTTTGGAGCTCCCAAAAGTTCCTGCCGTTTTTATCATTCCATTGTAAGACCTGAAAAATATCTCTCTCTCTCTCAAAATACTGCCAGGTTTGTAAACTGACTGCCTATCTGATTTTTTCTATGTGTACCAGTAATCTTCATTTGTACCACATCGTTCAGTGAATGAAGTTCATAGTTCTGCTTTGATGGGAATACTATCGATCTAACTCCATATTGCTTCGGGTGTCATGCCATGAACACCTTCCGTGCACATAACTATTTTAATATGGAAACCTTGCAGAAGATGTTTTTGCTTTCAAATCACGAGATCATATTAATACGCTTAATGGTATGACACATTACCTGTTACTAATGTGAAATATAGTGTAGAGGAGAAAAAAATGCAGTTGTGGTAAAGCTGATATACCGGGTTTCTTTCCTTAGCTAATGCCGTAGTCAGTTCTTCTGATACGATTGTGCCCTACTGCATGGAAACTGCATTGTTTTATAAATTACATGGGACGTAGAGGAGAAACGTTTACATTTCAAATGTCTTAGTGGCCACTGCATAACGAGTACTTGGGGATATACTCTGATAGCTGCATGTAGACCTTCCACGCTCAGCTCCCCGTGTAGAGGGCAGAGACTCCATTCCTGAGGGACTACCCCTGCACAGCTCTTAGTCGTAGCTCCCGGCGACGTTCAAGGGGATTCTTGCCCACGTGGAGAACGGCGGGACCTTCCTCGAGAGGAGGAGCCTTCCCGCCGTCCTCTCTGGGCTACCTCTCGTTGGTGGCAGTTGCTGGTGAAGTTATATTGCACTACTCTAAGAATACTTTTTGAAAAGACTATTTAGAAATACTTTGCAAGCAAATGTGTATATATATATATATATATATATATTTGTCAAAAGAATTCTATGTTAGCCGCGTTGGTCATGGAAGATCATCCTGGGTTTGTTTATTTTGCAGATAACGTTGGTGGCCGGTTTCTGACGTGACCGTTATTTTGGTCTTTCTGTTCACATGTTTGAAAGGAAGCCAGCTGTTCTGCAGAAAGTCTTGGACCTAAAAATACTCTCATTACGTCATGACTTTAAAAGAATTTATTTGCCAGGCTTGTGTAACCACCTT
This sequence comes from Calidris pugnax, assembly GCF_001431845.1. Classification (NCBI taxonomy): domain Eukaryota; kingdom Metazoa; phylum Chordata; class Aves; order Charadriiformes; family Scolopacidae; genus Calidris; species Calidris pugnax. The sequence continues at coordinate 507,077 of NW_015090796.1, forward strand.
TCCAGTGTGTGCTGCCCGAAAAGCGACCTACTATTGATGAAGTCAGAACCAATGATGAGCCTATTTTGTTTAAAAAAACGAAACAAACGAAAAAAAAAAAAAAAAGCCAAACTTTTGACTGGACAATGCGCGAATGTTTGTTGGCAGTTGTCAGTTCTGCAGAGCTCTCTGATGCCCTGATGTTGCCTTCCTGATGTTGCCCATCGGTCTGTGTGCGATCTCCCCTTGTGTTTCTTTTCTGTACCCGATTTCAAATGTCTGCTTTGGTGGTAACGTCTGACTAATTAGTTATACACATTTATGGCATTAAACACAGTTTTAAGCATCTCTCTACAAGGTATTAGGAAGCCTCTTTCTTTGAAGTCCTTACGCTGTCGTTTTCCCATGAGTGGTGTGAAGAGCAAGGGAGTGAAACATCATATTTCTGTGTGCAGGATTTTGGTATTTTAAGCCCCAAAACATGTAAATGGAGGGGACGAGAGAGGGAAAACATCTGTTTGTCAAAAATTGGTAAATTACTTTTGATGCCTCAGTCATTCAGAGTTGATCTCACTGGGGTAACGCACAGAGGCAAGACTAAGGGTGCACGTTGATTAAATATGATTCCCCTGCCACAACAGGACATTTTAAAATCACATTTTACCATAATTTTTCTGTGAACCCACTTTCAGTATTTGCAGTTTGTCTACTCTGCTACGTGTGGGAGGAGGGCCCTGCAGAGAATCACTCCTGCCTTACACCGTAAATACTGCAACGTGTCTTCTGTTTCCAGGTTGGTTCTGAAGTCAGTTTTTAACCTGTTTGATTTTCTGGGTTTTATTCCTAAGCAACTCATCCATTCATAAAGAGTCACAAAAGAATAGCACATCTTATGGTCATGGAACTCTTTCTGCTCTTGGAAAATAAAATTAAACATTTTTTTTTTTGGACCAGTGAAAATGAGTAACTTAATGGGGGCTCACACTTAAAGAAGGTGTCAGAGTGCCCAGGATCCATTGAGGCTAATTGTGGGAGAGGTTCTAATTAATTTCTGCTGATCACTCACAGCACAGAGCCTGCTTACCCTCTTTTTACAGTTGTTGCTCTCTGCAGTGAGTTGTTCACTCAATGTTTTTCATAATAACAATGAGCTCTAACTTGAAGAGCTCCTCTACTGAAGCGTAGCATTTTAAATCCAAGTGGACTAAAACCTAGGTTTTTTTCTATTGCAATTGAAACAACAGTGGAATAATCAGAAGGTAATTTAACAGACTGCATACAGTGTATCTGCTAGTGTGGTCCCCAAGAGCACAGGCTTTTTTACCAATAACAGGAAGGACTACTGGACATGCCAGTAAATGTGATGGTAAAGGGTTTCATTCTAGGATAGCCCAAGAGCCCAAGGTTCAACAAGGCCAAGTTCTGGGTCCTGCCCTTGGGTCACACCAAGCCCATGGATGCACCAGGCTGGGGGCAGAGTGGCTGGAGCTCCAAAAAAAAGGACCTGGGGGTGTTGGTCACCTGTCAGCTGAACATGAGCCAGCAGAGTGCCCAGGTGGCCAAGAAGGCCACCAGCATCCTGGGCTGTATCAGGAACAGCGTGGGGAGTAGGACTCGGGAGGTGATTGTCCCCCTGTGCTGGGCACTGGTGAGGCCACACCTCGGGTGCTGTGTCCGGTTTTGGGCCCCTCACCACAAAAAAAGACCTTGAGGTGCTGGAGCGGGTTCAGAGAAGGGCAATGGAGCTGGTGAGGGGTCTGGAGCACAAGTCTTGTGAGGAGAGGCTGAGGGAGCTGGGGGTGTTCAGCCTGGAGAAAAGGAGGCTGAGGGGAGACCTTCTCACTCTCTCCAACTCCCTGAAAGGAGGGTGTAGCCACGGGGTGGTCGGTCTCTTCTCCCAAGGAACAGGTGATGGGACAAGAGGAAATGGCCTCAAGTTGTGCCAGGGGACAGGTTCAGGTTGGAGATTAGGAACAATTTCTTCATGGAAAGGGTTGTGAAGCCTTGGAATGGGGTGCCCAGGGCAGTGGTTGAGGCACCATCCCTGGAGGTATTTAAAAGACAGGTTTACATAGTGCTTAGACATGGTTTAGTGATGGTTTTTATCAGAGTTAGGTTGATGGTTGGACTAGAGGATCTTAAAGGTCCCTTCCACCCTCAACAATTCTATGATTCTACTCTATATGAGGGAGAGAAAGGAAAAATTACTTCTCTCATCAGCACGAGATCCCACACCCGCCCCGCAAAACCGAATAAAACCTTTGCATCCCTCTGCCCAGCATCCAGGGACCCTGCCTGGTGGGAGAAGGGCAGCTTCTGTTCCCTCCTCCCCTCCTTGTGTGGCTCCAGGAAGACACAAACTCCTTCCCATTGCTGAGCCCTCTTCTCTTCTGAGGGCAGACTTCCCTCCCACCTGGGTGAATTTCCAGGTTGGTGTGCGGCCGCTGAAAGACATCACCTCCCCACCAAAACTGTTATTGCAAATTGTCAATAAATGTCTCCTCCTCCAGAATTTTTCTAAAATCTTGCAAAGATGGAAACGCAAAACTTTTTTCCATCACACAGAGTTAGTAATTACAGCTTTTTTTCAGTGTGGGACACTGGATTTCCATTGCTTTCTGCCTAATGAAGGTAGAGCTCCTTTTAGGAGTCTATTTTCTGACTCTCAAAGGAGAAATTCAGCTTCTCCCAGATAAAGTGCAATCTTTTGACATCAATCTAGCAAAATGTGGCTGAGGGTGAGGAGCAGCCTGGAGAAGGGCATGTAGACCCTCATGGGGGTAGGGGGAGGACATTTGGAGATGTTCACAAGGGCTTACCTTCCCGTGGTGCTCTCCCTCTGCGCTTGGAGAAAGAGAAGGTCCTTCATAGCAGACTAGTGTAAATGTCCTAAACCACCTTCCTGTCTCCATGTTTCTCCACATTGAAAATATGGAGAGCTGCTTCAGTTGCCTGGACTTGGCCTGTTGGGAACACGCACCCCATCCCACAGAGCAGCCTCTCTCAGGAAAAGGCAAAAAAAGGTCAGCAGCCGTGCTAAATAAACAAATTCTTGGCCAAACAGGCCAACAGGTTTGGTCAGGCCACCAGACCAGGAGGTTGGATACTTCTTGCCCCAAGAGGCATTAGAAGTTTTCTGCTTCTTTTGCATTATAGTAACCAACCAAAAGAAGGCACGTTTCTCATAAACTAGGGATTTTAAATCTTAATTAAAAAAAAAAAATCCATAATCTATCATAATGCAAAATACTAAATAAATCTGAACTATCCATTGCACAAGACATCGCAGTGCTGGATAATTTCTTTTTTCTCCGCACCATTTGAATGCTCAAATGAAGTCAGATTCAGCTGACTTCAAACAGGACAAATTCCCCATCAATGAATCTTGACTGTCCACCTTAAATTTCTGGAAGTTTGAAATTGAGATCTTTTACCAAAGGGGCCAAAAAGAGTATGACCATGTTTTTATTCACATCAGTCTTAGTACTGAATGAAATTTAAATGTCAAACACTTCTCTGTGGTTCAGGTTGCACAATATAGAAGCCTGAAACCCTTGGTTATGAGTCATACTGTAATAAATATTTTCCCATTTTAGTATAATCAAAGGAAACTCAAAACTGCTTCTCTTACTCAGCTTTTATGTAAATTACAGCAGGTGATTAAAGGAAAGCCTGAAACGTTCATCATTGATACATATTTTGATTAAAGAGTGCTGATTTTATTTTTTCTAGAATCCTTTCATAAGAGTATTGCCTGACCTGATTTACCCTGATGTAAAGACACATTCCTAAAAGTTTACTTTTTGCATAATTGCACGTCATCTTTTTCTAGGCATGTCAGAAGAAACCCAAAGCCTTTTAGATCCACAACTGAAGAAGAGAGCTCCCCGGTCAAAAGTAGCAAAGAAAGGTCAAACACATTGAAAAAATGTGGTTGAATTTGGGGGGGGTGCCAAGCGCTGGGCAGGTTCATGGAAGAGAAGAGGAGCTGCCACTCGGGAGCTTCCCATCCTTTAGTGTGTGACACTGCAACTACCACAAGGACCACCAGAACTTTGAAAAGAACATGACAGTATCAAACACATCTCTTGTCTTACCACACCATTCCCAGGTACTACTGGGAGAAAGGAGGAAAGTGGTTTAACTTTGGTTAAGTGGTTTTGGCCAAATTTACCAAAACCACTGACAGATGCCTTCTCCCTTCCCTCCCCCTCCCCATCCCATGCCCTCCCCATCCCCTGGGCATGTTTAGTTTGGAGAAGAGGAGGCTGAGGGGAGACCTCACTGCCCTCTACAGCTCCCTGAAAGGAGGGTGTAGAGAGGTGGGGGTCGGTCTCTTCTCCCAAGGGAATCATGACAGGAGCAGAGGAAATGGTCTGGAGTTGGGGCAGGGGAGGTTTAGATTAGATCTGAGGAAGAATGACTTTCCTGAGAGGGTGGTCAGGCCCTGGAACAGCCTGCCCAGGGAGGTGGTGGAGTCACCATCCCTGGAGGGCTTTAAGAAACGTGTAGACGTGGCTCTTCAGGGCATGCTCTGGTGCCCGAGATTATTGGTTTGTGGTGGGGTGTTGTGTGTGGGGTTGTGGGTGAGGGGTTTAGTTGGTGGGTGGTGTTTTTGGGTTTGGGTTTGGTTTTTCTTTTTTTGTTTTGGTTTTTTTTTTTTTTAATGTGGTTGGACTCAATGATCTCGGAGGTCCCTTCTAACCACTAAGATTCTGTGATTCTGTGAAAAGAGAGGAAGAGACGAGCAGATAAGGCAGCCCTGGTGGTTTAGCGTAGCAGGAATGCTCCCCAGCAGAAGCTCCTCAGATGTCACCTACCCATTTTAATCTGCTCCCACGGGCTGCCTTGAGCCTCCACCACCGTCTCACCCAAAAGTAAATGAAAAAGGGGGTTGTTTTTTTTGCTGAACTGGGTGCCGGGAAATCTCTTTTCCAGTCTTACCCCATTACAGGACTGCCCAGGCCTGTTCACGGTGCGGCTTCTCTCACCGGCAAATACTCACACCTCAGAACCCAGCCTGCCCAGTGGGCTTCTGTCCTTGAGTCACGGCAGACGGGAAGATGTCTCTCTGCCTCCTTGAACAAATATGGTAACACGAGCGAGGAGATCTCTCCCTTCCCCTTGGGGCTGGTAGCCCTGGGACACGTAACAAGCTCGACAAGCAGCCGCACGCGCATCCGGAGGAGATGTTGCTCACGGGCATGAGATAATGGCTTGATCAGGAGAAACGGGCCTGGGGACTAAAGCAATTCCTTCCCTCAGCTACATTTTTAGTCCTCAGGCTGAGGCCCCCTCAACACATCCATTGGGGAAGGGGGGAGGAGAAAGGAGGAAGGCTTGTTAAATAAAAGATTCACTGGTAAATTGGGTAACTATCAAATGCCACTTCCATTCTTGCAGTTTTGTTTGTTGGTGGGTTGTGGTTTTTTTTTAAGACTGGGATTTATTTAAAGGACAAAAGTCTTTCTGCACTGTGTTTCTAGCAGTAAATGCCTCACTCGCTCAGAAGAAGGTCCAGTTGCTGCAGTTTGCTGAGGCAGCGTAAAATTTTGGGGAGGATTGGTGGCATCTTGGAGAAGAGCTGGGGAAGAGTTACAGAGGATTGCAAGGCTGGAACCAGCCTGTGTTTTCCCTCCCCAGCACCGACACATCCTTTCCCCTGGCATCCTTGTAGAGATCCACAGCTCAGAAACACAGTGACATCCACACCTTTCCCACTACCACCCTGTTTCCCACCTCTTCTCAACCTCAGGCGCTGCTGGTGACACGTTGTGGAGCTGGTCCCACACCGAGGGGACAACTCTTCATTTTATCCTCCTTGGCTGCAGCCTCTGGGTGACCAAACTCAAGGATTCTGCCCTGTGTCTCCTCCCCTTGATTTCCTGGCCACTGCTGATACCAGCAATTAAATCTTGCTGGGAAATCTCGCTGATCACTCTGTCATGCTCTCCCGATTCTTCTCCCTGTTTATCTTTGGGGTTTTTTGTGGGTTTCTCCTTCCTTTCCCCACCCACAATTTCCTTCTGGCTTATTCCTCTCCTGACAGTCTTAAGTCCTTGGCAATGTGTTCACAGCGCTTCAGCTGCTGAGTTTTTATGTCAACACGTCAGGGTTTCTCCTCATTGTATTGACTGGTCATTCCTGCCTCTCATCAGTCCTGCTTCTCCTGGGCCAGCAACAACTCCCTTCTGGACCACCCTCCTCTTGGCACTCTGCATCCAGACCTTGTCCGCTCCCTGCTTGTGATGCAGAAAGGAAGAATATAAAAATAAAAATTGACGTTAAAGGGAAAGAAATCTAAATCTCCTCTGGAAGTCGCATAACTGTTTCTGCAACATACAGGCATCTGCCATCGGTTACTTGGCTTCTGAAGTATCTGAGATGAGAGTTTTGCTCTGCTCCCATTAAAGGATTTGTACCTCTTTGTGTCTCACATCAAATCATAATGGCCATTTTATCTTGGAGAACAACAAAAAAAAAAAAGCCAACAGCAAACCCTAAAGCCACACCAAAGCAGAAAACCTGTAGTTTGTGAAGGAGGCTTATGTTTAAAACTGGCAATTGCGCCAAACATGGGTTCTCTGATGAATTTTCCACCATGGAAAATGGGTTTTCAGCGTGCAATTTGCTGTTCTTTGTTTAGTCCTGTGGTTCATAGTTAAATGCAGCGCGATGATTTCTGCAGTTTGGCCTCCTTCTCCACAGGGTGACATAGAGGCTGCGCTTTGACCAGACACTTTTTCAGAACAAACAGTGGCATTTTAAAAAGAAATTAATTTTTCAAGCACTTGACAATTACGCTTGTTGCCGAAGCTGCCAAGTGCCAGGAGGTTTAAAGCCAGGGTGTCTGTTGAATTCGGTTGAATCAAAGTTCTGTTGACCTTTTGATTTAAGTCGCGATGAAGCAAAGGGAGAGGTGAAGAGGGGACCCGGAGTCGTGCAGTGAGTTTGCTCCCACCTTTTGGGGAGCTGCAGGAAATTGGTGTCCCCTATCACTGAGGGCAGAGGGAGCGGTGGCTTGACGTGTGCAGAACCAAGAGCACCCCAACAGTGACTGGGGTGAGATGATCGGGGTTGTAGGGGAGGCGTGAGCTGCAATGTTCCCTTTCTGTCCTATTTAATGTCTTTATCAATGACTTGAATGAGGGGACAGAGTCCAGCCTCACTAAGTTAGCAGAGGACACTGAGTTGGGTGGTATGTTGATCTGCCTGAGGGCAGGAAGGATCTGCAGAGGGGTCTGGCCAAGCTGGATGGATGGTGCCCAGAACAATGGTGTGAGGGTCACCAAGGCCAAGTGGTGGGTCCTGCCCTTGGGTCACACCAACCCCATGGACGCTCCAGGCTGGGGGCAGAGTGGCTGGAGCTGCCCCAAGGAAAAGGACCCGGAGGTGTTGGTGTCCTGTGCCCATGGATGAGATGATCTTTAAAGGTTCTTTCCAACCCAAAGCATCTTGTGATTCTAGGACTCTCTTGGCACTGCTGGCAAGGGCAACCTGTTTCCTGGTTGGGACTTAACATAAAAACGTGAATAACTTGGATTTAGCAGGCAGATGCACAGCAAGTGGCATTGCAAGAGTTTTGTGGAAAGCATAGCAGGCCTTCAAAAACAAGTGCCTTTTGAGTGACGGAATAAGGGGAAGGCTTAAAAACTTGCAAAGTTTCAGTTCAGAGCATATGAAATACTAACAAGGGGTCAGGCAGAAGAGCAGGTGACATCAAAGCTTCCATACTTCCCACTCATCAAAGGAAACACGGATGGGAAAGACAGTCCTACGTAGTAGCTCTTTGAAAATGAAGACCACGTTTCCATATGGACAGAAAAAAAGGCTTCAGTTTCTCACAAACTGTAAAAGTTTTTCGAGGTCACCTTCCCACAGCAGAAAAAAAAGAGTCTGATTCTGCTAACAAAGTCAGGAAGCAGCAGCTGAGAGGGATATTTGCTAAAGCCCTCAACTCTCTGCAGAAGTTGACTTCTACCTGCAGCATGAGGAGGTCAACTTCAGCAGGGCTGGGTAGAGCAGTCAGAGCTGTGATGGTGACAACCACAGCTCAGGTAACGTGAAGCTGACCCTGTGTGGAGCACCTTAACTTGGGAGTCATGGGCTTGGGACCTGCTTAAGGTGGAGGAAAGACCGCCGTTTTACGCTCTGTTTAGCCTGAGTGGACTCAAATCCATGCTCCGTATGGCCTAAGAGGATGATGGGGCGGACACGAAGCCATTCAGATGGGGGAGAGGGAGAGGCACCTCATTAGAGTGCTCATCCTCTTGCAGCAGTGGCAGGAGATGGCCTGCAGCCTCGAGGGTGATTCTGCCAGTGGGGAACAACAAACATATAAATAAAAGCCATAAACATTTATGCCACAAGGCCCATGGCTGCCTCAAGGTCATCCTGCTGTCCACTGGGACTCCCAGGTCCTTCTCCTCAGAGCTGCTCTCCAGCAGCTCAGCCCCCACCCTGGACTGGTGCAGGGGCTTCTTCCTACCCTCGGGCGGCCGAGCAGCCCGCACCCGATGCCCGCCTTCCCCCCAGGAACGGTGCACACACACTCAGAGACGCAGCTTTTTGTGCAAGACACGGTGTATTGACAACTATGTACAAAGGGCAGAAGGTCCCAGGGAGAAGGGGCCCTCCGGCAGACAGCAGGCAGAGCCCCAGGGGACACAACCACGCAGGTGCTGCCAGAGGTGAGAACCTCTTTCAGGCTCCAAAGAGCAGGAGGCCCGTGAGCCGACCTTGCAGCTCCTGGAACTCCCGCAGTGCCTTGGCGTGGGCTTCTGGATCCTCCACCAGGCACTGGAAGAGGTTGACTGGCTCAGCTGGCTGGGTGGCTGGGGGCAAGACGATGGCCTCGGGCAAGCACTCGTTGCCAAAGATGAAGTGATGGAGGCGCTTCTCCTCCAGGCAGCTGCGCAGGTAGTCCATGACGTCCTGCAGCTGGAGGGTGAATGGCACGCTTGTCCCGGGGCACAGGTTGAGGAGGTGCATCACGGCCGTCTTGAAGGTGTAGGAGGAAAGGACCGTGCCTCCCAGGCTGCCGGTGAGGAGCTGCAGGCATTGGAGGTGGAGGCTGTCAGGCAGGGCCTGCCTGGCCACGTGGCTGAAGAACTTGGCCTCTGCCACAGCGGAGCTCTCTGTCCACATGATGCCCGGCGTGAAGATGGCCTCTGGAGCCTGGCTGCTCAGGAAGAGGTCCGACTCGCCTCGCTGCACCCCAAAGAGCAGCTCCACGACGACGGATCTCCCGGAGGCCCCTGTCAGCTCCAGCTTGCAGGAGCGGCGGGAAGGCAGCACCCTCAGCCGGTAGCGACGCCCAAGACCCATCTCCTCCCAGGCTGAGCTCACCAGCTCCTGGAACCAGCGGGCGACCTTCTGCGCATCCAGGTAGCGGCCGGTGCAGAGCTGGCACAGGAGGCCGGAGTCCTGATCTCTCTCCAGCGCCTCATAGGGCTGGTGGACGAAGCACAGCATGGCCTCCTCCCCACGGGCCTCCTTCGAGCAGGTGCACGCCAGGTCCACGCGGACACGGTGCTTTGCCGCTGTGTCTCCTGCAGGGCCCAGCTCCAGCTGGAAGGCATGTCCCCGGGAGGGTTTCAGGGGCACCAGCAGCCGGAACACAGCGTCAGGCCCACAGGGACTCCAGCCTTCAAAGGCGCTGCCCACCCCGATGGCTGCCTGCGGCACCAGGAAGAAGTTCTGGGACAGGCGCTTCTGGAGGACACCAAGGACATCGCCCACCACCGTCTCCACCTCCCATCTCCTGCAGGCCAGCCTCCGCGCTGAGCGCCGGATCTTCTCCCTGACCAGCCGCTCCTCCGGATGGAAATCGTCTTCCCTTTCTTCTTTGTTCACCTCCTCCGTGATGCTGATGGACCTCTCCCGCTCATCTCCACTGTCTGGAGCACGGGTCCTTCTCCAGATCTGGAGGACACCAAGGACATCGCCCACCACCGTCTCCACCTCCCATCTCCTGCAGGCCAGGCTCCGCGCTGAGCGTCGGATCTTCTCCCTGACCAGCCGCTCCTCCGGATGGAAATCGTCTTCCCTTTCTTCTTTGTTCACCTCCTCCGTGATGCTGATGGACCTCTCCCGCTCATCTCCACTGTCTGGAGCACGGGTCCTTCTCCAGAGCCCCAAGCAGAGCGCGACGAGCAGCGCCAGTCCTCCCGCAACCACCCAGAGCTGCCATTGTTTCAGAGGAGCAAAGAGGAGGGCTCCCCGGGAAAAGTCGCTCTCCTCCAGGATCGGGTCTGTCTCAAGGATCGGTTCCATGTCAACGATCGGTTCCGTCTCCTCCAGGGTCCTCTCCTCCAACTTCTCCAGCACACCAGTCATGTCCGTGTTTGGGAGTTCCACAGGCTGCTGTACGCCAGCCTGGATGGCCTCACCCTGTTCACCTCCTCCGTGATGCTGATGGACCTCTCCC
>NW_015090796.1:517517-628623 GCF_001431845.1 Calidris pugnax
GAGCTCCCTCACCGCCGGCGCAGGCCGTACTGGGCCAGCTGCCTGCTGTGGCCCCCTTTATAGCCCCCCCCCATTGTGACGCGTCCCCCGTGGTGTCCCAGGGGCCGGAGCGCATCACAGGCACCACCGGCAACGGGCAGAGCCCTTGGGCCCCAACCCGGCTCGGCCAGAGCCTGGGATGGGGAATGCAACTGCGTTTGAAGAAGATTTCATAGAATGATAGAATGGTTGGGGTTGGAAGGGACCTCCAAGATCATGGAGTTCCAACCCCCCTGCCAACTCCTGGCAAAGAGTCCTTCTCCAGCTCTCTTGTAGCTCCCTCCAGATATTGATAGGCTGTTATAAGGTCTCCCCGGAGCCTTCTCTTCTCCAGGCTGAAGGTATTTCATGCAGGTATTGCAGAAACAAGGGTGTGCAGGTGGACCCCTGCGGGAGAAAAGTCAATTGTCTCCCCCCCTGGAGAAGATGCTCTGGCCTGTGGAGGTTTCTGGGGGAGGGCAGAGTTTTGAACGATAAGCCTGATCCTCATTATGCCTTGTAGGGATGTCTCTCCCCTAAGAAGCCGAGGGGGACCTCAAAGATTTCCTGGGCTAGCAACTTGCCTCAAACCTGGTGCTGCTGTGGTGCGAAGTGGCATTTGAGGTGATTTTTCTGGATTTTTCAAGTATCGAAACAACAGCAAAAAAAACCCCCAACCTGCACTTTAATTTAGTGATGGTGGTGAAGTCCCTCTACTGGGGGAGGGCAGAGTTTTGAACGATAAGCCTGATCCTCATTATGCCTTGTAGGGATGTCTCTCCCCTAAGAAGCCGAGGGGGACCTCAAAGATTTCCTGGGCTAGCAACTTGCCTCAAACCTGGTGCTGCTGTGGTGCGAAGTGGCATTTGAGGTGATTTTTCTGGATTTTTCAAGTATCAAAACAACAGCAAAAATAAAAACCTAACCTGCACCTTAATTTAGTGATGGTGGTGAAGTCCCTCTAAATACAGGTATGCTCGAGCCTCCATAACTCTACCCATTGTTTAATCTCATCATTTCCCACCATGCTTTTCTGTGTGGAGGTTCAAAGGTCCTTCCGGGAACAAGCAATTCTCCATGTTCTCTGAAAGCTCCCAAAATCAGGAGGGGTCAATGGAGAAGACCATGTTATGACCCCTCCACATGGTGTCCACGTGAAGTTCAGCCTCCAGTAGCTCAAGAGCCGCCATCAACAGGGCATCCCCCACGCAGAGAGGGTGGGCTTTGGACACCCTGGAAGGGACCACCTCAAACAGCCAGATGGTGTTTGTCCTCAGAGTAAACTTTCAGCAGGCAGGCACGTAGGTATTGGGGTAAATAACGTAACATCATTAAAAGGAGGATTTGGAGCATGAGTGAGAACTAGAAAATGTCCAATTTTAAGGCTAAATGGGCAAATAGGCATTTAGTAAACCAACAAGCAGAATTATTGATACTGAATTTTTATGATTTCTTTGATATTTCTCTAAATAAGTTCAATTTAAAATTATTTTTTGACCTTAGCTTTGACTTTCCCGAATACCTGTTCTGGGTGGACCTGCTCTGGCAGAGGATTGGACTGGATGATCTCCACAGGTCCCTTCCAACCCCTAAAATTCTGGGATTCTGTGAATTTCCAAGAGCCCCATTGGTTCCAAACGAGCTGTAACGAGGCAGTTACGTGTCTTAGCAAAACTTCCACTCCCCTCGAACACAAGAGTGAGGGGATTTAGGTGCCAGGGGAGTTGAATGAGGATGAGTCCTTCTTTCCACAACTCTCCTGAAAAACGATGACATTCAGCAAATGTATACAAGCTCATTTAGGTAAGAAAAGAATGAGATTAATTAGGCTGTGTGCGGGTGACAAGCCACACCAGGTGAACTTCCCTGTGTCAGCACTCTCAACAACCGGTGTAAGCTCTTCGGCCCACTGCTCTTTAATTGTCACTTTTCCTACATTCCAGATTAATGACAATTTTCCAGCGTCAATAGGAGAGTTCTCCTGAAAGATTAATGAAAATTGCACCCAAAGAACCCTCAGGCTGGGTCTCGGTTTCTCAACTGGGCTTGAGCGCGGCATTTTTGGGGCCGTTGTGTCTTCTCTGTTTCCTTCCCTCTCCAGCCACCCAACTCCAGAGAATTCAAATTCTCTTCAACTGTGGGTGGAAACAGTCATTCCTGATGTTGTTAAAACCAGCAAAATAGTCTTAACTTTTAAAAGAGGTATATTACCATCAGCTTTAGGTAGTCAGAAGCACTGTTTTTCAATATTTCTAATTATTTTTTGAGCCATTGGATCATAGTCTCCAAGCACCCGGTTCACAGACGCCTGTGTGGGTCGGTGTTACTGGAGACCTGCACTCCCCAGCTCATAATTTTTTAAAAGAAGGGATTTTGCCTAAATACTGCCTAAAATATGCTACTTTTATAGTATCTGTGGATATCCTGACTTAAAGCAACTACTTAGATAACTTATTTTTTTCCCCTCAGAGATTTCAAGTTTGGTTGATAAATTAGGTGTGTTTTCACTATCTTTACCTGCATATGAGAGCAGAGATGAGTATTTTCCAAAAAGTGCAATTTTTAGAGCTGTTCTCCTACAGAAACATAATTTAATATCCTGGAAAATACAATGATAAATTTATGAACTTGTAAGGACACTTACATATTGCAGTTTGGTGATTGTAATTATTTAATGTGCACTTAACAGGTTTAAAAAAAAAAAAAAAAGGAATTTCCCCTCATAGATTTCAAGTTTGGTTGATAAATTAGGTGTGTTTTCACTGTCTTTACCTGTGTATGAGAGCAGAGATGAGTATTTTCCAAAGTGCAATTTTTAGAGCTGTTCTACAGAAATATAATTTCATATCCTGGAAAATACGATGATAAATTTATGGACTTGTAAGGACACTTACATATTGCAGTTTGGTGATTGTAATTATTTAATGTGCACTTAACAGGTTAAAAAAAAAAAAAAAGGCATTATCTGGCATATTTTAAACAGTGTGTGTTGGGGAATAACCACTGAGCGTGGAGCGTTCCTCGTGGTGTTCCCTCGGGACTTGCATTGAGATTGGGACATTTCTCCAATAGTAAATACATTTACATTTTACATTTTCTATAGTGTGACATCTGCAGGTGGCACAGGAGGAGATGAAATGACCCCTCCTACAGATGGGTCTGGTTCAGTCACAGATTCATGGGATGGTTTGGGTGGGAAGGGACCTTCAAGCCCCCCCAGTGCCACCCCCTGCCCTGGGCAGGGACACCTCCCACCACACCAGGCTGCTCCAAGCCCCCTCCAACCTGCCCTTGAACCCCTCCAGGGATGGGGCAGCCACAGCTTCTCGGGGCAACCTGGGCCAGGCTCTCACCACCCTCACACCAAACAAGTTCTTCCCCACAGCTCAGCTCCATCTCCCCTCTTGCAGGGTCAAACTCACTAACTTGGATCCCCATTTAAGAAAAATGCATTTTCATGCAGCCAGTGCAAGTTCAATGTAGGACGACACCATGAAGGCTGCACTTGCCCAACAAGAAACTGGAGGTGGGTTCCTCCAAATTTGGTGCAAAGGGAAAAATGCCCAGCGTGGTCCTCGAACGAAGGGGAGAAGGTTCAACCTGTCCCTGCAGAGGGCATTTGTGATGCTGCCCTTCTGCCTTCCAGCACTTCAGCATCACTCGGGATGGCAGAATGTGAAGGAAAGAGCTTCAGGACTATTTAGATAGTTTAAAGGGAGCTCAAGCTCTGAGGTTTGAACCCCCATCTCTGTTATAACAAATTTAAAATTAAATGTAAAATAAATTTAAAATTAAAATTAATTAAATTAAAATTAAATTGAAGCCACAGGAATATTTGAAGGAATAATGAAGACGGGCTGAGGGAGCTGGGGTTGTTCAGCCTGGAGAAGAGAAGGCTCTGGGGAGACCTTATAGCGGCCTTTCAATACCTGAAGGGTGCCTGGAGAAGAGCTGGAGAAGGACTCTTTGCCAGGAAGTGTAGTGATAGGACAAGGGGCAACGGTTTTAAATTGGGAGAAAAAAGATTCAGATTAGATCTCAGGAAGAAATTTTTTACTCTGAGGGTGGTGAGACACTGGAACAGGTTGCCCAGGGAAGGTGTGGGTGCCCCATCCCTGGAGGGGTTCAAGGCCAGGCTGGATGGGGCTTTGAGCAACCTGCTCTAGTGGGAGGTGTCCCTGCCCAGGGCAGGGGGGTTGGAACTCCATGATCTTGGAGGTCCCTTCCAACCCAAACCATTCTATCATTCTATGATTTAAATTTTATGAGCTAACCTCTGCTCCTAAAGAAAATAAAAGAAATCAAGAGCAAAACTCCCGAGCCCAGCCTCCTACTGCACTGGCAGCAGTGATTTATTTGCCAGCGAGTGTGACCGTTTCAAAATCAGGAAACACTGTAAAAATGCCTCACAAATATCATGGAGGTTTTTGCACGTCGACGGCCGCGCTCCCTCTCTCGAAACGCCAGCAGCATGAAACTGAGAGTACAGTACAGTACAGAGAAAACACAACACTGAAATTCAGCCAAACTTGGCAACTTTTTTTTTTTGGTGACTTTTTAAGCTTGATCCCTGCCTGCTGAAGGTGGAGAACAACAAAGAACATTTATGGCCTGGGGGAAACAGGGTGGACGGAGGATGAAGATGTGCCTTGGTGCCTGTGAAGGGTGAGAAATGTGGGTGTAGAGAGAAAAAAGGGGGCACGGGGCTGGTCGGGTGGTTTTGTTTGCTCCTTTAACTGAGGCAAGAAGTGGGAAGTAGCCCACATACCAAGAGGGATTTTTACAAAGCAGACAGTTTAATCACTTAATAGATCTCACTTTATTGCAATCGTGATTTAACAGGAAAGTTTTGCTTCTCTGAAGGAGAACAGGTACTCTCTAATAAATCAGATGAAGCACATAATTTTATGTTAAATACGACTGAGATATACTTAAGATTTTTTAAGGATAGGGAGTTTGCAAACTTGAGTACAGATAGAACTGAATATGTATAAAACTGAACTCTGTTAAGAGCATAACTGGGAAATAACAGGAAAATTTTCAACGCGTGATCCTTACTTAAACCGAGAGAACATTAGAAAGAACAAAATTGTGTCACCATATAATTAAAGACTGACGATGCGCACAGACAATATTTAAGTTGGGGCTACATGTGGAATATTAATTCAGACATTTGCTAACTTTTGAATGTTTCACTTTGCAATGTTAATAATATTCATTTAGCACATTACTTTTCTTTATCGTATCTTGGAGAGATGTACTTTAAATTAGTTTAAATGCAGGACTTACAAATGATTGATGTGCTTTTTTTTCCTGTCTAAATGACATAATAGCAAATAATTGCAGGAATACCTAGGATATGTAAGCAGAACCACTCTCTTTATCAGACCAAAATAATGCTTTTCCTGCTTTCATTTCAGTCACTAATGTATTATATTAGGAGCAGAATTATTCTTCTGTGGTTCTCTAAGTCCCAATTATTATAAATTTCCATTTACCTATCAAATTAATGACTAAAGAAAATGTCAATATTGCCAACTTAAATGTGTATTTTGTATTCTTTAGAAAGCATGTACGTAGCGTCTCTTTCACCACACCTTGCAACAGGGAAGATTGATGTTTATTAGTCCATCTCATACAGGATAAAGGTTTTTTTTCTTACTACAGAAAAATCAAAAGTGCACAAACAGAAGCAAACCTGATACGCGCCAGCCCTTTATTCTACCAGAGCAGGCCATTCTGCATGCATGTATAACAATAATAATCAGCCATTAATAAACACCGAGCATTTGTAACACAGGTCTGGTTCCAAGACCAACTCAGTCTGAGCATCTTCAGTGGATTAATTGCTATGAGATCATATATCTCAGCTGCAGAAAGGCTAAATGGAAGTTTTAATGTGTTGCAAGCCAGCTGCATCAACGTAACTTATTCCCTCTAGTCAAGCAACATCAATTTCAGCAGCAGCTATTATCCCCACCCTTTCTTTTAGGGTTCTTTTTTTTTTTTTTTAATATTATAAATTGCTATTACAGAAGAATTGGAAACACTGCTAATTAGTACCTTCCTTTTGAAGGCTAAGATTTTAAATTATTCTTGATGTACTACTGAAACTATTAGAAAAAAAAAAAATAAATCAGGTATCCCCAGTAAAGCAGCACTTCCTTCTTATTCTTAAGGAATAAGCTTCCCTTAAAAATGCATTTCTTCCAGGCCCCAGTCTGAAATGACTTTGGCACTGGAATTCTACAAAGATGCAAGGCAAGAACAGCAGTTGTTGCTATATAAATGTGCAATAAAAGCTCTTCAAAACATCTAACTTTTAAGCATCCCCAGCCCTGTGCAGCACAATTCTGTAGTTCAGCTGCCTCACCAGCCTCGATACCTCTAAAGAACAGCACAGGATTTTCCCTTTTTCTTAATTAATTAAAAGGCCCATCTGATAGAATACGTAGCAGACAATCCTAAATTAGGTTAGAGGATTAGTTTAGAGGATTTATCATGTGTAGTTTGCATGTATTCACAGAATGGAGAACAAAATTCTCATATTAAATGGGGTGTAATTTTTAAGGAGATCCATACTTAGTGTCAGAATCTGATGCCCAGTACATACTTAAAACTGCCTTGTCTAATCCTTTGTAAATTCCCCTGCCAACAGAACTAGATTTGTGCCACTGCTTCCACCGGCATCTTTAGTTGAGGGAATCCCAGGAGTGCTACCAGATCATTTTATACTCTGCTGCTGTAATGGGTTTACCAAAACACCCCAAGCCAAGGGGAGTCAGCGCAGAGCCCAGGACACCCCAAGTTCAGCCCAGGGTGGGTTTGGCCCCTTCCAGCATCACTGGCCTGGGAACAGCACGGTGACTTCACCATTTTAAGGCTCTAATGGGTGGTACCCACTGGGGTTCTGCAAACCACCCCTTCTGCAAATCTGGGCCATCCGTCCTCAACTCAGTCACCGCAGAAACGGATGTGACGCGTTTTTGTGTGTGTGCAATAAAGATCTCCAGGACAGCAAACACAAAGTTTAATTTGGTGCAAAGGATACAACACCCCTCTGAGGTGGTGAGAGGTGTCCAGGTCTATCAGACCACCAAAAGGCACTGGTATTGGAAAAAACATTGCCTTAAACACACTGTTTTTTAAGCGCACTGCATCAAGGCATCTGACTTCCAGGTTCTGGCAGAGGAAAGTATTAACAACATGGGAGATAATAATGTGTAGGGCTGTGAAATTTGTAATTCTTTGGTTAGCAGAAAAAAAGTTAGCCCAATGCCAAGGGCTGTCAAGATTCAACCAATGGGGCTTGTTTGGAAGCTAACTGCTACAAAGATTTAAGTAAAGAGCCGATATGCCTCGACCATAGTTTCCAGAGTTGCTAATAAAGCATTCATCTGTTCTCCGGGGAAAAACAACATGTTTGCAGATATTTCTTCAAGAAACTCTGGTAGCTTTTGAAAAGTTTCTAGCTCTTTAAAATATGTATCTACTAACCAATCTGCAGAAAATCTATTTTTCATCCTACAGTTATCACAAGCCATTACTGGAAGTGCATTTGAACAAGCTACCTCTCTGAGAGTTAAAGTAAAGGGTGAAGACAGATTATAAACCGAACAGAAATTCAGCAGCATCTTATTAAATAAAATCAACCACAGTTCTCCCTGCTGACTGCAAAAATCTTGTTCTGTGCGTTCACAGAAGCTGTCAATGTTCTCTTCTGGATGAACAACATTCAGGAGTTCTTGCTTTACAGCTTCGGACTCAACATAATCCAGTGGCAGTTCTCCATTGGAGTCCCTCTGCTGTAGAAGGACTGGTCCTGCAGGGAAAATATAAACATTAATAATAACAGCACATTCAACTTGGCAGCCGAACAAGATCTGAGTTTGGTTTTTGCCAGAAGCTAGTACTCTGTTTAAATTCCTTCTTCTACTAAGTTATGCTGATGTAACTGATGAGTTACACATTTGCAGTATAATCTAGAACATGCAGAATGACCCTTTGCAACAGTTTCTTTTAGGATATTGTCTTAATTTTCTTCCCAGTTTTGCTAGGCTGAAAACCAAGCATTATTATACAGAAATGAAAAAGAAATTTACATGTTGCTTATCCCAAAATATCAAATAAAAATGTAATGTTACTATTGTTGTAAAATTCCATTAAGTATTTTATTGACCAGCTTATTTGCCGACACTGACTCTAAGTTGTAGGTGTGTTACTATGATGGTCTTTATTTTACTTTAGTGGATGATGTGCTCAACCTTGTCCTAGGCTAAGCAACAATGTAAATTATTGAGGCAGGAATCCCAGTCTCCCCAAACAACAGAGTTTCAAAATCTGGTCTTAACAGACTTCTGAAATGCAAAAAGCAATGACTCTAGTAAATAGCTTTAAAGTAAGTAAATGGAACATATTTTACCTGTTCAGATTATACTACATTCTTTCGGCATTTCCTGTTTATTAGTACAATGGAGCTATTAATAATTAAACAGTTTACAGACATCTTGATGAGCTTAAGAAAGGCTGTACCAGTAAGGAAAACCAAGGGCAGTTAACACACTACAGGTGTGTTTCTCAAAGACAAACACCACCAGGAATCTTCTTACATAAACTGGGGTTACTAGGCTAAAGTAACGATGACAACTGGATGATAAATGATGATAAATTTGAACTGGAATACATTTTCAGAAATATATTTTAATTGCAAAAGGTACTTCACCAGGTTACATACCCATACTGGGTATGTAACTGGTATGTAAACCCCCATACTGGAGGTTTTGACTTTGCTGTGGTTAAGGCTGTATTGTTTTACTCCATCAATGATTACATATGTATATATATTATACACATATTATGGTTATATTATGTATATAGCATGCATATACATAATCATTGATGGAGTAAAACACTACATAGACTATATGCATATATAAATGTATGTCTATGACATGTGTATTTACATATACATACATATATATACGCATATGCATATTATGTATAATTAACTCTTGCAAGCTGAAGGTTTTTAGAGCCAGAAAGCAGGAAAAGTTTTTGCAGAGGTGTGTTGTAAATTACTGAGCTGAGCAGATCCTCACCGAGGGGACAACAGGCACAGCCCTGTCAGCTGTCTGACAGGCCAAAACGCAGCCGGTGACAACGGCAAAGATAAGGGCACACACGGCCCTGGAGTTGCCAGAAAAAGCCTTGATGAATGCAAGTGTGAGGCGAGCTCTTCCCCATGGACACGGGGATCATCCACCACCTCTTCTTCAGGGAAGCGGAGGAGAAACACGCATCTGTCAGCCCCGTGCCCTTTCTGATGGAGGAGCTGGGCTCCACCGCTGTGTGGGATGGTGCATCACCTGGAGATGTGGGATGGAGCCCAGGTTTTGGCTTGGCACGTCAAGGACAGGGCTCAGGAGGTGCATAAAACACCTGGGAGCCACCACAGAGCTGGGGCTGGGCAGAGACAGGAGGCAGAAGGCAGAGGAAGGTATTGATTACCAGCCGGCGCTCGCACAACAGACTCAGAAATAGCCTTTAGGGGGCAGGAGAAGACTGTAAATAGGGAGGTCACACCGAAGGATGAAATGAAACGTTGTTTCTCTACCTTAATTAAGTAATAGGCCATCTAAATACGGCGCATTCTTCTGCCTCGTGGCTACAGGCAGAACGATCCTGACTGCAAAAAAAAAAAATCTGGACTCGGCGCATAACGCACAGAGATTAAACTGACAGAGTGGGTGGATGGTAGGGATGTCACAAACACTCGTTCCAATAAACGAATTAAAAGGAGGAAGAGTTGATATTCAAGACCCTTCTTCGCACCTGATTTTTTTTTTTTTTTTAAAAATGCTAAGTTAATTATATTGATACAGTATATTTCAAGGCAAGATACAAGTTCCCTGTCACCGAACAAAAAATGTTGTTCAAAACATTTATCATGTGTCTGCCTAAGGGGCAATGTATTTTTTTTTTTAGAAACTAAGGCATCCCTCCCACTACTATCCCTAAACAGCAGTTATCGCAATTACAATATAGATTCCTTTCTTAAACTAATTACCAAGCTAATTGTGTTCTTCAAAGACGATCACATTAATTTTCATAAATGCTGAACAAATTTATGTTGAAATACATGATTATATAGAGATTTACCGATCTATTTTTGCATTGTGGTAAAAATAAATCAAAACAAAAGAAAAATCCTTAGCTTTGCTTGGTGACTAGGTAATCTTTATCTCCATTAATGAGTTTGGAGAATACAGTTACAATGCATATGGTGTAAAATGCAGAATAAAAACATTACCATATTGGAAAAAAATGTGAAAATCCTGGTTAATTTCATATTCAGCTGATCAAGATAAGTGTGAAAACAGTATTATTTTTATTGTGACCAAAACAGCTTGGCTTAAAAATGTTTTAAAATAAATATTTCATAATAACATTGTATTTCGAGCAACGATTAAGGAAAAAAAAACAACAAAAAAAACCCCCAAAAAAACCCCACACCACGAACTTCATAAGGAAGTCGGAGCAGCAGCTGATTTCCCTAAGCCCATTTAGCATAAAGGCACTCACCCCCGTGCTGAAGGAGCAGCTTGCCAATTTCTACGTGTCCGTTTGACAGTGCATCATGCAAAGGAGTCACCCCGTCCACTTGACTGAGCAGGTCTACCTCTGGACAACGCTGCAAAATTTCACGGACACACACTGTGCTGCCATGGTTACAGGCTTCATGCAAAGGCGTCCAGCCAGCATAGTCTGAATTATAAATCAAGGGGAAGTTTTTAAAACAGCAGAAGTAGCACTAAAATGTTAATAACGTAATTTATTAAGACGGCAGAACGCTTCACTCTTCCGCACTCATCCTGGCTGCGGTGGGCAGCCTGTGATTTCAAAACAACAAATTCTACTGAAAAACATCTGAAACAAAATTATATAGTGTTTTTAAAAATCAATATTGTGATTTTAAAATGCATTTAAATGTGATTTTAAAATGCATTTTAGCTATAAATTAACCTTTCCTCAATTTTTGGTAAAACATTCCTCATTCTGTGTTGTTTAAAATAATAAAGACAGTTTTAATAGCATAAATACAAACTTTATTACACACATATATTAATACAGTTCTTTATCTGGCTTAATTTTTTAGTTCTGTAGAGAAATTGAATAACTTACCTTTAACATTAATGTCTATTCCAGGGGAAGAGAGAAGCTGAATCAATCTCTCCACTTTGTTTCTTATGCAAGCTCTATGCAGGGCTGTCTCTCCTACCATAAAAAATTAATAGATTACACTAGACTAGGCAAGATAGCAACTAAAGAAAATAATCAAAGTGCCTGGAACTAGGAGACCTGGCTATACGCCAGAAAATTCAATAATGAGTAAGATTTTCCTTTCTCCTGTTTAACCATCTTTTAAGAAAATTCAAAAAAAACCCACAGAGCTTCTGTTCCACCAGAGATCCAGCAATGAAATTGTATTGCAAACGGTTTAACACAGGAATTATCTCCCCCCAGTTCAAGGTTTAAAGCTTCAATCACACCATAAAAGCACCAAGTGATCACAGAACACCAAAAATACTGGGTTTTGAAGCAATAAAACTTTAGAGTGCAGTTGCCCTCCCTTAAATTTATTCATGAACCTACGTTAAAATGTATGGTTCTTTTTACACAGCATTTATAGCTTAATTCAAATGAATGTTTCTGGCTAAGCACGAGTGCCTCTACACACTCAAGTATAATTCAGAACTTCAAATCCGTTAACAGATGGTTTGCTGTTTCTCAATAGGCTGCCTGACTTGGCTACAGTAGCAAGGGAGGGGGGAAAGACAGAGAAATAAATGAAGGGGTCATAATAATAATATTAATAATAATAATAATAATAATAATGATGATGATGAAAATCCTGTGGGGAAAAAAAAAACACCTAAGCCTTAGTACCACGTAAAGCTGTAGTAAGTGTGAAAAACTGAACAGCCAGCAGCTGAGAACTGCTGCTTGCATGTAGAGACACCACTAGTTTCTGCATGATAAAAACTTCAGACCCATGCTAAATGCTGTTTCACTTTCACTAAATGATTAGGTTTGAACAAGAGCCAGAGGAAAATCTTGACGCCAGGTGAAAGACGACGCAACAAACATCTTAGAAAAAATGAAAAATATCTGGGGCTAAATCTCTCAGCCCTCACGATAAGATTTACATGGTATATTTTGTTACATTAATACCTTCACTATGTAAATCTGTCAGCTCCACACTCATTCTTTCAACAGAAGATACTACTTGCAGTTTTGGCAAAGGAAGAATAGAAAAAAAAAAAGCAGTTGGTTTGGGTTTTTTTTTTTCACCCTAGTCCTTCAGCTCACTTTTCTTTGTAGAAGTCAGCATGTAATAATTCACATCAATTTTACTTGCAAAAGCAATAGAGAGAAAGGGAACCA
Organism: Calidris pugnax; assembly: GCF_001431845.1. NCBI lineage: Eukaryota > Metazoa > Chordata > Aves > Charadriiformes > Scolopacidae > Calidris > Calidris pugnax. Next base: position 529,980 of record NW_015090796.1, read on the forward strand.
ATTTTAAAAATGCATGGTCTGGCTCTGTTACTGAAGCTCTCTTAAATCCCAAAAGAGGGTGAGGGGCTTTTCTTGTCCTTCAGTGTTTGTGATACAATTCTGGTTTTAATTTTTTGAACAATCCCAGCTTGCTTTTCCCAGTTTTTTTCTAAGCCTTCTCTTGGGCATCATGATTAATATAGCTGCGTTTGAAGCGTTATAGGCAAATTTCTGATGATGAAGATGACAAAAAGTAGTCCCAGCAAGTAATTCTGTTCAGGTAAAGGCTCATGTAAAGTATGATTTATTAAATTTGCGTAGTAAGTAGGGACTGAATGAATTACTGCAGCGCTGTTTTATTCCTTAGGTACTTGGGTTCCAGTATAGCTAAGACAAAAGCCAAATGCCTTTCATAGTCTGGGCTGAATGCCTGGAAGAAAACAGTCCATATGCTTAACACAGCTATGTAACATAGCATACTCCTCGGTCTTTGTTCACAAAATGTCTAGGACTGAAAAGAGATGAAGACTGAATTATACTTTCAAATCAGAAGACGTTGATCCTACCAAGCACAGGTTGAGGTGGATTAGCAAAGTAAGGCGGGCAAGACTGGAATGAGCTCACACAAGCTGTACACTGTGTTTAATATCTGGGAGGGGGAGGGGAAGGCAGCTTTACCCCACCATATATACAGCTCCTCCTTTTAAACAGACATTGGGGAAAAAAAAAAGAAAGATGAACCTAAGAAAATAATTATTGGGCATAAGCCCAATAGTTCAGCATTCATCAGGACAAGATTTTAAAACCTGAAACTGCCGATTCTAACCATATAAAGTTTTTAACATAAATTAATAGCATACCTTTAAGATTTCTCTTGTAAAAATGTACCTCTTCGGCCAAAACGTAGCAGTTCTCTTTGGTGTATGAAGCCTCAACTTCTGGTTGTGTTCTAAGCTTCTTTGTCAAAGTAGGGCACTTATTAAAGATTAAGTCACTGAAAGCAGAGCAAAGTGGGCACATCTAAAATCATTGTTTTATATTTTAAGATAATGTATATATACTTCATGCTTTTAAATGTGTACATATAGCATACTTAGATCTATCCATTTCAGAGGTATTTCTGAAATGTCTTAACTACGTAATTTTTATGTCATTTAAGTATAACTGTATTTAAAACAGTAATAAAATTAAATTACCCACAATTAAACTTTGCTTAAAGGTAATTCTGCGAACAGTTCAACTTGTATATGTACACTTTAAATTTAACACTGGGAAAATACAAGCACATCAGTCTGCGTATACACTGAGATGGGGGTTGAGGAGAAAAAGGGGGAACCCCAGGCCAGAGGTGTTACAGGTTTACAATGGAGCTTTCTGTCAGCCCCAGTAATTTGCAGACAACAAAACAGGTCACATAAAGTTCAAGAAACGTGTCAGGTCAGAAGCTGTCCCCCCCAGCAGAATAAAACTGGTGATGTTATAGGTATTACTTACGGTAGATCAGGCAGCACTTTGACTTGGTTCTGCTTATCACCATATAGCATCTGTAATGCCCTCTGAGACTCAGGGCACGGCCGTTGCCCTATTTTCGTTTTCTTTGCTTTCTGCATCCTCCTGGTCTCCTGCATCCCCACCTCTCGCAAAGCAGGCAAATAGCAACAGACCTGTTGCAAAAACAACATTTTCAGTGACTCCGTAGACAGTAAATTAAAACGCGGGGATTTTCTTCCGCCGCACTTCATGCCAGGCAGTCACCCCCCACTCACAGCTTGCTGCATCGAAGTTTTAAAAAATATGATCCCTAAATGATTGCACATACAGATAAAGTTGTCTTCTGCAATCTTTTTTATATTCTTGTAATTCACTCTTCATGCTGGCCTCAGAGGTGAGTGGGCTGTGTCTGAGCCAGAAAGTGCAAAATTCTAGACCTCTCTCTTGGTTTTTTAGTAGCTGAGGAAATTCTGATTACTTTAGCTGGAAAGTAAAGCTAATTGATTCTTGGCTGCTTAAAGTATTTACAAGCTTCTCACTCCCAACTCAGGGAGCAATTTGGTAAAGAAATACTCACTCCCCTCCTTCATCTCTCCTAAGATGAGGGGCTGGATTAAGCCCTTGAGCATTGCAGGGGCAATAAGCCAGTTATCTCTTAGATGATCTCTCTTTATTACGGTAGTTTTGGACATTGTTGAAATTTTTGTTTCCTTCCAGGAGCTTCCAACCCACCTATACCCTCACTTTAAAAAGTCGTGTAAGTTTCTGCAGTTTGGTAAAGCACAGGAAAAACCCCTAGTGATGGAAGTCACCCATGGGTTACACAATGGTTGTATCTGAATAAAGATATTAAAGACAGTTTTGAGTATCTATCAGATCACTGTACATTCTGCAGAAAATTTGCAATGGGTGGGGGACACCTTATTTGCACCCTCACTGTACATTTACCACCAAAGAGTAGGAAGGCACTACTGGAACCAGTAGACAAGCCCAGCTGATAACATCCTGTATGAGAAAAGCTGGCAAAACTGGACAGTAATTAGTATTTACTCTGTGGAATGAGAAGAGAAGAACTACAATGCCAAGGAAAGCCACAAAAAGCACATGAACCTGTTTCAAGCACTACAAAAAATTTACATTTAAGTAGTTGCAGAGAGTGATCAGTAGTCATGGCAATACTAAAGATAGCAATTGCTGCTGCATATGTGTTGGCAACATATGTTAAATATTAGATATATAGTTGGTTTATTTTTAAAATTCTGACAGTCTTTTGTTCCAGCTCTGTTTAAATATGATGTATTAATAAACAATGATCTCGGTTCACAATAAACTCCTGTAAAATTCAAGAAAACTCATGTACGGAAAACGTGTAAAGGTAAAAATTTGTTTTTCTTTGACTGTCCCATGGAATTTTAGGCCATATAGAAAAAGATACGGATTCCATATTCTGGTTAGTCCTTAGTATTAAGATTACTGAAATGAGGCTGTAAGTTAGGGCACGTGATTCCTGCGTGATTTGCCTACATCCTGCCAGCAGTCATGGTTTTGAGAATTTCTTTCACAGCTTTCATCATGTATTTCTTCATCAACTATCACAATTTGTGATCTGAAGGCAGGAAAAGGTTTGCAAGTAGGAAAAAGTTTCTTACGAGGAGAAATTAACAGGAATACACTGTGGTTCAAAATAATGAGATCTTGTATGTAACAAATACTTGGACACTATAAAATAGTAGACTGTCACCTCTCGAAAAACCTTACGGAAAAGATATCCCAGGAAAATCACACTATATTGGACATTTTTCTTAATTAAAATTGAATACTGCAATAAAGTATATAAATCAGAGAATATTTTTAAAAGCTGTCACTGTGATTTTTCATGTTAACTGCATGTAAACAAATTAATCAGGTATCACAAATTCCCTGGTAAGAAAAATCTTCTTTAGAACCCAGATCTTGGGCAAAAAGACATTTAAATGTAGTAGAGTCTATCTACAGGTGGGAGACAATGCATCCAATGAGTATGACCTTAGGCCACAAAAGAAAGATATTTTCCAAGACTTCAATGAATCCAATTACTTGCAAAATGTCTACGTATGATAGGTTATTAAGGAGTAGAAGGTTGACTTACTATTTTCTGAAGAGAAAGAGGTTCTTTAGAAATAGCTATATTCCTCTGTAAACACATTTTTTTGAAAACTGCTTCTGCAACAAACATTTGAAGCCAACGGGATGGTATGGAAGAAATGAACATTTTCAATTCACTTATTGAAAAATCTGGATAAAGAGCAAAAGGAAAGAAAAGAGCCTTAAAATGAGAATACACAAACCTGTACACCTAGAGTTACCTATAAGATAACTCCTCCAGATATTTTTTTCCTGCTGTTACAGATTCATAAGTTATTCTCCATGAGAATTACTAAAAATACTCATATTAAAAAAGATTTTATCCATCATCTGATAATAAGACCAGCTTCTAATAAAATGGTCAGCAGATTTTAAAAGGCAAAGCACCATTTTTTATGTGAAACTTTTTTAAAATACCCTTTAAATACAATTTTATAAAATTGCGCCTTGAATTTGAAAATTAAATTATTTATTTGGGAAGTTATAGAAGTAATCATCTTTAAAATCTGTGACACAATAAAAACTCTATTCATATCTAAAATGTGTAATACATGAAACAAAGAAATGCGCAAGTAATGCAGGGTGACCGATAAATTCTATGTTATAGCAAATAGTTCATCCTGTTTGAAAAAAAAACCCAATACAGACAGTGGCAGAAGAATGTATATCTACCTCAATATATACAGGCATAGATCTGTCCTACCTCTCTTTTTTTTTTTTTCTATTTGTATTTTGATTCTAGCAAAATAGTTTTGTCAAAATAGCAACTGAAACCTCTGGAAAGCAAGGTCTGCCATGAGGAAGAAAGTCTTTACTCAGGGAATATTCTGTTCTGCTAAGAAGTGCTCATACATTAACTGATCTGTAGACTCAATCAAAACAGAAGCACAAGTTTTGAGAGTATAGATGTTTCCTGATCTAACAGTGATAGAATTCAGGTAAACTGTAACAGTTTTTGGGGCTTTAAGTGCTGCAGACTGAACCAAGCCACAGCGATCACCAACAGGTCAAAGACTCTTAACTCTTTATAACCAGATTGTGAATGCTTTTGGTGGAGGAGAGCACAGAAAGTATCACTTTCCACTTGTGTACAGGAAAGTAGGAAAGTGTCACAGAAATATATACCCAAGATTCTTCCTATTACATGAAAGCTAGAATATCTGTTGGAGAGGTGGCAATAGTGGTAGACACTAAAAGCTCCATTGATTTAAATATTATAAGGTTCCAATTGATTTGGTCTTCTAAAATCTAGGGGAGGCTATGATGGTTCTAGATAATTTGCTTTCTACAGGACTGGAGTGGAAACATTTATCTAGAGACTAAGATTTTAGTGTAATTTTTTCAGGATAGTCCTTTTCAAGTGTCCAGGTAGGAGATGGAAGCAACACCTTAAATGAGGCCTACATACACTATCTCTAGAGAAAATGGTGACTGAAATCAGGATAACCATACAGGTGTAACAAGTTAGTTACAGATTTCCTGCTATTTCCTAATTGGAAAAAAAAAAATATCTTTGGTGGGAACTGAGTTTGAAAATGAAATTATAAACATTCACTAGTTCTCCTGAGACTATTTTCTTTCATCTTTTGAGTTCCTTATCCCCTATTTCCTAAAAGGACAGATATCTCAAATGACATTTCATGTCAAATGACAATGGTTCATTTGAGTTGTGACATTTCTCTTTCTCTAGTATGCTTAATGAAGAGGAACAATACTGATTCATGAGACTAAGGAATTTTCCCCCATCCCCCAAATAAAGTCCATAAAATGTAAAGATTTTGAATGAGACACTGAAATGTTTCATTTGAAGTCCAAGAGTTCAGCGTAGCTTTTGGACTTAAGGCTGAAGTATCTTTAGCAAACAAAATCAAGGTTGTGGAGTGAAAAAATTCACCTGGGAACTGGCCTGAACTAAGGTGTCCCAATTGCTTCTCTGAGGTTATGGCTTGTTATGATATGCTTAAAGCTCTTCCTAAACTGACAAGGAAGCTCCAAAGATATTTTTTTAATTCTTCACACTGTGCAATTCTTGCTTTCACATTAATGTCTTCTTGGATTTCTTTAGAGGGATTTTAGTCAGAAAGCCTGTTCTGTTTGGTCTTTGCTTTGGACAGACAGACAGACACATGCACACAATAACACAGTTTCTCACAGCTGCATATGTACAGATGACACCACAAAGGCTGCAGAGCTGAAGCAAAAGGTGAAATACAACCTGAAAGTAAACTGGGGATTTTAGTTTGGACTTCAGTGTATCTGATTAGAAGACTTCGAGAGGCATTTCAAATACTCACCATCACAGGAAATGGCAATGTAGTGAGCCAAATCATCAGCTATTTGATGAAACATATTTCTGTTCATAAGCAAACTTGAGATGATCCAATACTCCACTACAGTTCCAAGAATTGCATTTAATAGACCAGCTATTTCACATGTGAAAGCCTAAATGAGGGGAGAAAAAAAAAAAATAAAGAGTAACTATAGACCTGTACTGTATAACAAATTCACACTGATAATGTACCAGAAATAACACTAGAGAACTTCTTCAGATAAAAGCCAACTCTGCTGCCTTATCAGTTCTTTGCTGGCTTTTCTTTTGCTGCTCAAAATCTAACTGTTGCAGCCAGGTCAACAAAATTAATATGCCATTGAAGCCACATCAGTTAAGACCTGTCATTGGAGAAATGCAAGTTATTTGAAAACGTACTGTCTAAAACCACATGCAAAATCAGATCAAAGCTTACAAGAACAAAGTGTGATTTCTTTATAAATTATGTTTTGTTTAACTGCAAGAGTTCAAGTTCTGCCTTTATGCTAGTTAACCTCGTGTTTCATTTGACTACTACAGGTATCTTATTCTCCCCATTCTGATTCTCTTTATCTAAAGATTTCATCATGAAATTAAAGCTCCTTTTGTGACTAACCATGTACATCTGCACCAAAAGGGGAAAGGATGCAAGGTGTTAGCTTCCTGCACAGAAAAATCTCTGGCAGACAATTTGTGGGATCAGAAAACTTTCTACTGCTAACAAAAATTCCAAAGACACTAGCAGCTGAAAATTTAGAAAGAACACACTTACGGGCGTTAACTTTAGCTTTTTCTTCTCCGAACCTGCACAAAACAGTCATGTGTGGATAAAAGAGCCACAGCATGTTGTCTTCAGGAAGCATCAAGTCAATATACAGTACTTTAACATTGCTACCCAGAAAGAACTGTGAGATAGACAAATTTATTTGTTCACCCACGTGAGCACTTCGCTCTATCAGTATTGGTGGTGCAAAGCACTGCTTCTAGTGTCTGAGTTAATCTGTGCAAAGGATCTCTCTACTCAACACCTTCCTGTGACATCTAGAAATATTTTATGCAACAACTCTGAAATAAGTGATTCCTGTGACCAAACGTACAACCGCAGAAAATTCAGTATTTGTCTGTGCAAAGTTCAGTATTTGTCTGGCCACTGTAGGACCACGTGAAATTCATTTTGCCCAAAGACACCTACCTAAGGCTGTAGTGGAGAATTGCTGGAGCACCAGACAATATATTGTATTCTAGTGAAAGAGAATGATACCCAAAATTGTCCATTTTGAAGTAAGAGGGAAATTGAACTGAGTATGTACATGCTTATTTGTCAGCTTGAGATTTTAAAGAATTACTTAGAGGAAGCAAAACTTTTCTGTCTTTTGTTGTGCTCCCACACCACAGTCAGTGTTTTGTCTGCTACTCCTTTGAGAATAAAATACGTTCAAGGTTGGTTTAAAATAGTTTGATAAGATTCCCTCAGGAGCTGGAAAACACCAAAGACTGAAACAGTTTGAGCTTCGTCAGTAAATCAGACGTATGTAAGAGCAACAGAGACTGTGACACCGATGAGATTTATTATAAAAAGATTACAAAGCAGTTTGTCAAAAACCTGCATAAATACTGTCCCTACAGTTAACAGACTTACTTGTCATTCAAAAGAAAAGGAATAAAAACAACTACAAATAAACATTGTGTGGGCAGGAACTATAATCCCCATCACTGAAGGCCTTTAAGAACTGGCCAGGGAGAGCCTGTTGGGAAGGCGATCTCTGAAATCGCTCCTAGCCCTGCTTCCTTTTACTCTGTTCAGCTCTACCTAATTTGGTTTGCTCCTTGCTTTAGTGTATCATATTATTTTATTGTAGAGGAATTGTAGGATCTCATAATTAAAAAAAAAACAAACACCACCAACAACTGAGAACATCGATATGCCATGTCAACAACATGAAAATAATTTTTTTTTCAACTAGAATTTAAATATTTAAAAAGCTACATTACTCCCCATCTTCTGAGGATTCAGGAATAGAAACTAAAGAAATAATTTAAAACATGTGAAATGAATTTAAATTTCCCTTAAGTATGCATACCTCTTTTATCATTGGACCCCAAAGCAAAATACTGGGTGAATAATTCAATTCCATCAATACTTCTTTGCAGGAAATAAATTACACAAATGCAGCAAACAAGCACAATTTTAACAGAGGTAAGTGACAGGATCGAGGACACGGGGATGTAATCTGAGGTAGGTGCAGATGTAGAGCACAAGTATTTACATTCTTTCATTTCTAAATCATGAGCTTGAAATACCTTCAAGGACAGAGGTGGGGAGTGAAAGCTGACCTTGAGGCAGCAGATTGAAATAATGACTGCTAATACTGCAAGTACTAATGAAGTTTGGCAGTCAGATATATAGCAGCATATTAAACGTGGCTGATACACTAGTTAAAACTACATTTGCTCAGCTAAATATCTCTGCAGACTGATAGAGACAAACCAGATCCTGCCAACTGGTGTAGGCTTGGTTGACATTTTGGTAAATCAAGAGTAGTACAAACCAAGAGCTTCTCCTTAATATTCTGAAATAAATGGTTCCATGTTACAAATGAGGGGGAAATGCTCTAATTTACTGAGAGTATCAGCTGTTCTAAAAATATTTAAATATTAACATCTTAAAAATATTTTCATTTTCAACCACAAAACAATACAAACATAGTAATGATAACACACGCAATATTAAAAAGTGAAAAGAAGCAAGCATTTCTATTTAAAATGGGAATTACTATCGTGTATGACGAAACATCATTGTGCACATAGATAGCTTCTGCTATCAAACCCAAGAGGATAAATCTTAAAAAGAAGTCTCTTCTACTGCTTTACAACTCTACTGCTGGTTCAAAGCTGCAGTTTTTCTGACACTTAGATGATATTTTTAATTACCAAACTAACATAACGGGAAAAATATCAGCAAAGAAAAAAAAGTTTCAGTAACCATATTTTTGGAATATAATAATATTCCACAGCTAATTGTTCTCTGTATATTAATCAGTGAAAAAGTAAATGCACAGGAGCCACCTGATGCTTTTGTAAACATAGGAAAGCAATATTCAGAACATTATATGGAAACTCTTATTCCTGGATACCAAAAAGCAAGTTACCCATGTAAATGACATTAATTGCTATTTTATTAACAAATGCAGTTTTGGATTAAGTTGGATTAAGTAAAAATACATTTAAATGAGAGGGTTTTTTTACACTGTCACTTAGATAACGGTGTGACTAGTGGTCACTGGAACATGAGCCTTCAATTTACAAAAATTGAGACTACTCAGAAACCAGTGATCTTGGTTCTATCAGTTACTAGTTTGATCTTTAATCAAATGTGAATCTGATTTAGTTCTAACAGTTTGTTTCTTTATAAACTGGCAAACGAGAACATGCTTTCTGTAGGTATACTGAAAACTATTCAAGTCTCTCCCTCTTCCCCATAAATATTTTTAAAATTCCTAAAAATAATGCACTACTACAAAATGTAATATTTCAAATTGTGCTGGAAAAATTCTTAATAGAACTGTAGTATTACTCTTCCTTATAAAACAAAGTGTACTGGGTCTGCCTGGGATGGAGAGTTTTCTTCCCAGCAGCCTGTGCCATGTTTTGAATCTGGGTTGATGACAAGGATGTTCTGGGGGTGCACAGGGAGCTGGGAGGGGACACAGCCAACCCAAAATGATGAAAGGGATATTCCCTGCCATATAAACACCACGCTCAGCAATAAGAGCTGGGGAGAGGAGGAGGAAGGTGGGGATGATCAAGGCTTATGGCCTTTGCCTTGCCAAGGAACTGCTATGCATGATGGAGCCCTGCTTTCAAGGACATAGCTGAACATCTGCCTGTTGATGGGAAGTGGTGAACAAATTCCTCATTTTGCTTTGCTTCTGCTTCACTTATTAAACCATCTTCACCTTGACCCATGAGTTTTCTAGTTTTTGCCCACACCATTCTCCCCCTCATCCCGCCGTAGGCTGGGTGAGGACTTACACATCAGCTGGGGTCAACCCGCTGCACCAGGCGCAGCAAATTAAGCAAGATCCAGTCAAACCCTTTTTTTCAAAACTCTCTTCCTCCTCCTTATTCTTGAGAATCAAAGCCATCTCACCGAGAAAGGCATTGAAGGGGGAAGAGGCTGTTGACTGCGTTAGCATACAAAGGTCACATCAGCACAACTGATGTCTGCCAGCTCTGCAAATGCAATTCCTACGCTGCCGTTCCATTTAATGCTTTGCCAAGTCAAGTGCAGTGCTGCGGTGACAAAAGTTTCACAGTGTGGCTTAGTACACATAAAAAGTTCTTACAGGAAAGCTTTTAAGTCACAGGAAAAATTCATTTTAACTTTTTTTTACTTTGAATTACAGAGTTATTTTAGAGTTCCTTTTCATGTGGTGTTAAAATGTTTGTAGCGTTATGCAGTATTCCAAAAGTGCCTAACACATACTCCCAAGTTAGTTATTGGAAGTGACAAACAGACCAGAAAGACATTTGGTTCTACAAATTTAGACCAAGCAGATTTATACCTGGTAATGATACCTGAAACATGAAAGAAAACAAGTACGAATTATGCAAGATGATGCAACAAAAAAAATAGAATTAATGCCTTTTTCACTCCTTTGTCATGCTATGCAAGACAGCTTTTTAAAACAAAAAACAAACAAACCAAACCACCAGGAGCATCAAGGATGAAAAGTGTTTCTGATACCATTTGTGACACTGTGAAAAGCCATGCAATAGCTCAGTGCTACTCAAAGTGATATAAGAAACACAGACGTTCCTTTGTAAATTCTAAAATTGAATGAACAGTTTTGAGTCAAGAAACCTTGAGCTGGAGTTTCTGCATCACACCTATTTAAATAATATAATAAATAATAAATCTTATTAATACTAAAATCATATTCAATATTGTTTTGAAGATCTCAAGTGATGGAAAAACTTCTACGTCCTTTGGCAGTGCATTTTTAACTAGTATCAGTTTTATTTCACCAGGTTGTCACAGCAGACTAACAGTGATGAGCGAGGGCATCCAATTCCCTGTCACTAATTTTATTCTGGTACTTTCAAAATAAAGCAAATTCTATCTAACACAAGAAAGAAAATGCATTCATATATGTAACTTAAGTCTTCATTTTTTCTTTTTCCTTTTTTTCTGATGTAGGTTTTAATAGGCCTGAAAAGTGAAATACCCTCCTGCTCTATATATAGAACATTATTTTGCAATAAATCAGCACTAGAAGAGAGTAAATATATACAGATATTTTTCCTCCACTCTAGTGCTGATTTGTTGCAATCTCTTTGAATCACAAAAAAAATGATAGTCAGACTAAAAAATCTAAAAAAAAAAAAAAAAAAAAAAAACCCCACTGCAGTAGGCTGGATGTCTTATTTTCTGGTCCTATAGGTCGTTCTATTATAAGGTCATTTAAAATAATAAGTAAAAAAAAGAAAATAATCCGCAGGCTGCCTGTAGGACAACTGTTATTAACTGAGCTTTTCTCAAACTCCTTTGAAAACCAAAAAAAAAAAAAGTCAAACAAAAAAAAACAAAAAAAAAAAAAAAAAAAAACATCACCCACTTTTACCACCTAGAAAAGAATGCATTAGATATGCCCCCCCAAAAAAATTAAACTAGTTGTCTGCTTTTCTTTACAGATATTTTCACTGGACAATTGCATGGAAGTTAGGTATATCACAATTAGCACATTTGTTTCTTCTTATGAGCTTGTGTAAGCCAGGAAACACACTGTGCTATAAAACACTTAATTTCTGTGCCTATGCGGGCAGTAAGAACACCCAAAGTCATTCTTTTGAGCATTCTTTCTTGAGCAAATAGCTTTTAAAAAACCAAGATTTTTAACAATGACTCCCACTCTTAAACCGAAGACAGGAAGGAAAATTTTGCACCCAATATGCTGTATTTAATGACATGGAAATACTGTGGTTTTATTTACGCATCTCCAAAATAATAAAAAAAAGGAGGAGGAAAGAAAATACAGATCTGCTTGCACCGTCGCGGAGGACCTGCTGCTTTGGCTTTCTTAGTGACCTTTTCAACTAGGTCATGGAATTTTAAATGGAGTCTCTGAACATACGGAAAAATCAGTACATCAGGTTTTAGTATAACAAAACTGAGAGCGCAGAAAGGGACAATAAGAAGTTTTGAATGTAAAAATATGGCATTTTGTTTTAGAGTTTATTTTTGCCAAAAAATGCAGAGGGAAAGAAAATGCAATATATAAATATGAAGTTAAAGAATAAGGCTGTAAGAAAGAACACACAGAACTACAGATATTATGAGGCAACAAGCTGCTTTTTAAGTCTAGAATTCATATCTGCAGGGATATTGTACGTTACAGTGCATAAGATCAAAGTAGGAAAGCAATAGGCATCTGAGTTTTGTGCTGAAAGTACAATTCTTATATAGATGTATCTAAAGAAAACAGACCCTAAACAAGAGGAAGGTCTCTATGTTTTATGTTAGGTTTTATTCTCTCTTTTAAGTTTATTTTTCATATATGTACTACCCTCCATCTGACACAAGCGATTATTCTGCTTATGCAAAGAATGCTTTATGAAAAAGGTATGGCTTACACTGCTGGAACTTGTCAAAAGAAGGCACAGCAGAAAAAAGAAAATGGTGTCTACCCTTAAACTGCAGATTCAACACCAGGAAACATATGAAAGCAGCCCCATTTTCCAAAGAAACCGAACGGCCACTGACACCAACTGAATGCGAGCCTGGTGCTCAGAACCTTTGAAAAGGTAGGTTGTTTAAATATAAATATAGGTATAGAAGCCTAATTTTAGGCACTTTTTTAATATCTTGACCAAGGATAAAAGGCAGCACTGTTTCAGAATGTCTTGCTTTGATAGCCCTCAAAAAAGGTAGGAGGTCTGGCTAGGTAAGATGAGTGAAGCTCTCATTATGTTTAATCTTTCTGCTTTCTTAACATAATGAAGAACTACTAGGTATTATATTGAAAGTGCTTTTTTCTCTGGAATACTTGATTTTCTATTGTTGTTCTGTTATTGTATTGAAAAAGTGAATGAAGTACCTATTTATTCTGTGCTTTCAACAATAATTTAAAAGAGAACGCAGAGACAGCAGTAAGTTTGTATTTTATGTGAGAATCTAGAAGTCAAAGATGTTTTACAAGGCCTCTATCTTCTGAAAAGAAAGAGGTGGTACAGAGCACACTCAGTATCTTTCAGGTCAGTGTCCTGCTGGTCAGCAGGTCACAGAACAGCAATTAAGTTGCCTTCAATTCCATTTTTATGAAAAGACCTAGGGAAGATACCAAATGAAACTAAAGGACTTGGGAAGAAAACTGGGGCATTTATTAAAATAAAATAACGTGTACCTGTAGAAAACAGCAAAAAAAACCCTATTAGTTTTGTTAACCACCTCCTTCCAACATTTCCCGAGTACAATCACTGTAAAATAAGACAATCACCTCTTTCATTACACCTTATTGTTTGAGAGGACGTGTTAAGCTGGTGTCCCTAATGACTACAGTAATACCTGCTGGTAAGGGCATGTGAACATCTGAATGTAGCCAACAAGCTACTCGTGACTCGTTTCTTCTCTGCAGATCAATATGAGAATCTTATGGATCAATTCATTTCCTTTAGTGGAGCAAAAACCAGCATGCTTCACAACAAAAGGCGGCTATAACAAGCAGCTGTGATACTTACATATAATTCCCCACAAAGGACTGAACAAAGGAATGCCTCTAAAAATATACGTCGGCCTCCATTAATTTTAAAGTATAAAATTCATACTCACATCGTTCCTTCTGTTCAATTCTCGATGGGAAAGTATGACCCAGTCTGTTAGAATATTTATGTGTTTGGTAAAAAGCACCGAGGTTTCGCCTCCCAGCCAAAAGGTCTTCAGGAGGACTGTCTGTGGCATGACTTGCTGATGCTGCGAATCGGTCCCTTCAACCAAACTGCAGAAAAAAGGAAGTGAAAAAAACCTAAATCTTTATGCCACTTTGATTACTATAGTTCCCAGACAGAAACCTTGTCTTCTGTCAAAACACACACAGGTTTGGCAATTTTTTAAGTATGGAAAGATCAGACACAATTTCTGATGAATAATAAGTAAAATAATGATGACTATTACAGTCAGACTGAAGGAATTCTAATATTGTGCTAATATTACATAATATAAAGGCTGCCGTTACTATATAAAGGCAGAGCAAAATCAAGACTTTTTTTATACTTCATTAACTAAGGAAAGATAATTGTCTTCCTAGCAAAAGATAGCAGTTAATTGAATTCTGAAAAAATAATCAGTATGTTCAAAATGCTGCTTGTCTACCTTAAAGAATGAATACTGAAACATTGCAAAGCTGAAAATACAAATTTACTAGCAAAATTAAATGCTTACTGAAACTTGTAATATAACAAAATAATAGGCTGGGAAAAGTTAGAGGCCTTAAAACAAGATTAGAAAAAAAACTATTATAAAGGACAATAAACAAACTAAGAATTGAGAAATACAAAAGGAAAAGCTAAACTGCTATCTCTATAGAACAGTATCTTATTAGGGACATACAAAAATCGGGATACAACCTGCTGTAGATACAGACACGCTCGGGCAATTGTGAAAAAGTATTATCCTATAAAACCCACCTTTTCGTCAGAAACTCTACTTCAGCTTTAACTACATCAAAGAAAAACTTCAATAATGTTTTGTGAACTCTCCTCTGTTCATCTCCTCTCCCTGAAACCGAGACTCCATGACAAATGGTTTTGCAATAAAGGCAAGACCTGAAAAATAAACACGGAAAAATGCATTTGTATGACAGAAATCATGGTCTGATCTATTGGCAAAAAAGTCAGCTTTGACTTTTGACAATCTTGACAAGGAAATACCTTGCTTCCCAGCAACATTTATCTTGTAAAGCCTGATGTTCTGATTTAAAAAAAAATTAACACATTTGTGACTAGAACTTTGTGTTACAGATGAAGATTTTGCATTATAGTATAAAATAAATAATTTAAGTGTGCTTAATTTTTCTGTTTCTACTTGAGATTACAATTAGTGATTTTAACAGAACTTCCTTAAAATCCTTAAATTACAAGGTAGTATTGTAATATTTTTCAGACACTCTAACGTCCTACAAACCTTAGTTCATATAATAGTTCACACACATTATTTGGCAGGATTACAGTTTGTGATCAAGTTTAATGATTGTCTAACATACTGGAGATAATTTTGAAGTAAAGGGTGAACACATTTTTTTTTTTGGCTAGAATTTTGAATACTGGAACCACCAGGTACACAACTGCTGCATATTCACATTCTGCCACTGAGGGCTAAAAGATAAAATACTTATATAAAAGATAATTTCCATTCCATGTGACATAATTGCCAATAAAAACTATCAAATGCCCAATTAGAGTGATTCAAGTATAGTGATTCTATGCCCTTCAAGACTAAAGATGCACTCACAATCATACACATTCATATATCTGTAATCACAGTTGTATCAAAGCAGTTAAATCTGGTCTGGTGGGAGGTGTTCCTGCCCAGGGCAGGGCGTGGAAATGGATGACTTTAAGGTCCCTTCCAACCTAAAACACTCTGTTATTCTATAATTCTATGGCAGTAATAAGAAGAATTCAGTTTTATTCTATAGTTCTATGGCAGTAATAAGAAGAATTCAGTTTCTCTTCCAGATGAATGGAAGGATTAATTTTTATTGATGTAAATTACAAAAAAATGAGTTTTCAAGCTGAAGGATAGACTAACTACCCAAACATTTCCTAGCTACTGAGTCTTGGATTTGTAGATACATAGGACATAATCAGACTTCCTGAACAACACAGCAAAGTTTATGATTAAAGTCAAAATATTATATGAAGCTTCATGTTTGGTAAGGTAAAACTGGAATTTGTTCTGTAATTACAGATATATATGCATGTGTGTATACACATACACTCCACGACAGCAGTAATACACAGATTATTATAATTTGTGAAGAGCTTAAAAAATAATAGAAATCATGTTTTAAAAAGGAAGGAGGACAAGAAAATGTACATTTTTTTCCTTTCCAAAAAATCATCCTCTGCTTGTGAGCTAAAATTTACTGAAACATCAACTGAAGGGTCCAAATCTCAGTTACAATTCTAGACCTTCACATACCATTAACTTGTCCTGGTGAAAACGTGATTTTGATACAACAGAATTCCAATCCTCCTCCCCTGTCCCTGAGTTTGGAGTAACATAACTATTGCACCCAACACCTTATTAAACTTTCTTACCTTACCAGCATCTCTATGAAGGACCATGTACCTTTCTTACAGATAGGACACTGGAGAAGATCCAGATAATACTTTAACATAGATGAGGACTTCCAAGGAGGATCACAATGGAGAACAAGGTACAAAGCATGATGAAGTTTAGCATAAAATATTGCATCAGTACTTCCCTGTAATAAAATGAGAAAATAATATTGGCTCCATGCTGGCCAAAGATCCATAGTCACTAAGAGTTTATAAACTTTCTTTATTCCTTACAATCCCAAGTTACCAAATTTAATCAGTGAAATAACATGCAATTTAATGCATAACAAGCAACCAAATTTAGAGTTTACAAAAAACAGGGAGGAAACAAGGAGAGTTTGCTCTACTGTGATATTCCAGGTGAACGCATCACTGCTTAGAACAAACTGCCTTCTCAAGTGAGCTCTCTATCTGTGGCCTACTAGGTTAAAAAAAAATAAAAATCACACAAGTGCCGTTTCTAAAAGCAACAAAAAGAAATTCTGGAGCAATTCTTCCACAGTATTTAGAACACTACATTCATATGGCTTGTAAATAAATAATAATTAAAAAAATCCCTAAGTACTAAATTCTTCCCTTTTTAACACAAGCACATTGATGAACACAGTGAAGGGTGAATACCTCACTAAAACCCACTAAATATAATGTCAGAAGCAAAGACTGTAATACTTCCATTTCTGGCTTTCATATTTATAATACTTTAGTCTTCATCTCTCACCAACAGGGCGTATTCTAGAAGAAAATGAAGAAGTTGCACAGGAGGTGTAGAGTACTTTTGACCAGCAGCAAGTTCTGTGATTACATCGGGAAATAAATACTCTTCCATTAATCCTTCAAGCATATACCATGTGCCTCTGGACAGGGTAGTATTTTCAACCTAGGAATGAGATATCTTTGTAAGTAAAAGAACAGCATAATGAAAAAACCCAAAATCTTACAAGAACTAACAAGCAACCTCTGAATAAAATGTTAGTAATATAATAGGGAGAAGACTATAAATTAAACCAGAAATATTACTTATTGCCTGATTCAATAAGCTGCTGTCATCTAGAAAGGCTTTCGCTCTTACTGAACTTTTCATTGAAAAGTTTCAGAATGTGCTTCTCTTCTTAGAAGATCTGAATACAGCTACCCTTTTAAAAAACAAGTGACAATTCACACCCCCAATAACTTCCTCTATAATTTATTCCGGAAAGGTACGCAAAGGAGTGTTAATATTTCCTAAAGTGCAGAGTACATTCCACAGTATATGACTGGAGCAGTAAGACAATTAGTACCACCGAACAGCTAAAAAAAATTAAAGAAAAATGTAAAATCACGAAATCTATCATTTATGAGTACACATTATAAAAAAATGAACCATGTTAACTACTTTATCTCCCTAGTTCTCCTATTCCCACATAGCACGTCAGAGAAACAGCTAATGCTACAGACAGCACAGGTATTGATCCCGGTGGATTTCAAAGCCCTGAAGATCTTCTTAATGGCACAGGGCTTCCTTCCTACTCTCTGCCACTCATGACAGCAAAACACTTAACTTTGCAAGCTTTCAGAGGACCCAGAAGGATCTAATGGCTTTCATGAAATGCCGTACCTGCTGTGCAATTTCCCTGTTACTCTCTGTACTCTCAGCTTCCCAAACCTTTATTTCCACAGATTAATGATACGAAGGAGGAGCTACTGAAGATCTCAGCTACATTGCTGTTTACATCTTTCCTCTAGACCAGGTTCCAGCCAAAGCCAAGATGCACAAACCAGTTGCAACCATACTGCTAACTGAAGCACTGCTTCCCTCTGCCTGACAGCTTCTATTTTGTTCAACCACACAGCCCGAGGCTCTGGTAATCAAAGAAACTAAGATAGGGAGTCACAACTGAGAGAACAGGGTCAAGAAGATCACTGATTACTTCATTACTTATTACTTTAGTCCCAACAACTTTATGATCTCTGACAAAGAACCTGGCTCCTAATGTTCAATAGACAAAGCTACTCATGACATCCTACCAATTGCTTTAAAAATAGTTTAAAATTTAAGTTAACACAGACTTTGGGTGCTGTTGTGGTTAGGAGGTCAATGGAGTATGCTGCTATTAGAAAGAGTTTCCAAAAAAATGTTTCAGTAACAAACTTAAATCATTAGGAGCCCAGGTCAAACCTGAAGAAAACCTCTGAAAGAAATGGTAATCACAGTTAAATCACAGGTAAAATCTCAGTGAATGAGCTCCACCTTAGCATTAGATATTTAGTTTCTCTGCAAATCTTTAATTTGTCGCAGTCCTAATGTATGCCGTTGTTACATTAACAATAAATAAAGCTGCTCATCCAGACAATTTTCCTTTAATCAAGTCTTTGTGCATCTGGCGTTTGCAATTCACATTTATTTCAATTTTCTCATTCATACATGCACTATTAAAATCTTCACACTATTTCCTTTGGAAATAATGGTTGCATTCATACTTTTGTAATGTTAATTATATGCAAACAGCACATCTAAAGAGCAATCATAAAGTGTTTAACGGCAGTCAAAGAACAACTTCTCTGTTGCCTGGATTTAAGATGTGTGAAGATGACTCAGTGCACCCTGCGTGTACAAGCATGTTACTGCTGGCCCTCATCTGCTGATGGGACCAGAATCCCTCTTTTTGTGTTGTGACTGAAACTTGCACCTCTTGAGAATTCTGTCACTAGAAGAAAGAGCAACACTGGATGCCCTATTTGGAACGCACACCAAAACAACGCTGTGTAGTGTGAGGCCTTTTGCATTACATTCATGATAAGGAGGAAGTGGAGAACGCATTTTCTGTTTATTTGTAGAGGGAAGGATAGGAAGGATGATTAGAAAACTTAGGTGATGAACTTTTTTCAGTATGAGGAGGCACCTACTGTAGGGCCTTAATATTCAATAAGCTGAACAAAGCTGCATCAGTTTGCGGTCTGGGAATTTCACGAGGGAAGGATAGGAAGGATGATTAGAAAACTTAGGTGATGAACTTTTTTCAGTATGAGGAGGCACCTACTGTAGGGCCTTAATATTCAATAAGCTGAACAAAGCTGCATCAGTTTGCGGTCTGGCTGATGAAGAACGAGCAGTTTCTTGTGAAGCTCTGCTGAGACAAACATGTAAACTTTTTAAATGAAAACAAATGAAAACTGAAGGTCCACAGACAATAAGTTGTGTTTTATATGGTGTAATGTGGAAGAGAAGCTGACAAAAGAGCTATAAATATTTTAGGGAAGATGATAGATAACAGAACACTTAGTGGAGTTGAGCCCCTGAGATGACTGAATGAAGCATGTAGTTCTAAACTGTTAATTTAGCTTGTAGGTTTCATTTTACTTCACTAGTATTATCAGACACATTTATTGAAACTGTTTTTAAAAGCCATTAATACACTGCCTATAGAAATCACATCAGATGCCAAGGCTAGCAATGGATATTCCACAAAGCAATAGAAGACAGTGGCAGGTCATGCACAACTAACGCACTAGAATTAAGCTTAAAATCTCCAAACAAAAAATTGTATTATTATTATTATTATTAAGAGCACTGAATAACAATTTCAGCTTACATGTGTTCAAAGAGCTAAAGCAGTTTTTCCATACACTCAATAAACTAAACATTAACCTTAAATTTCAATGCAAATGTGTTCAGTTACGCAAATGGGCACAGTGTTTTGCCCATTAATGGCACTGCTGGACAATGACAAAGGCTCATCTTTTAAACACATTTTTCTCCTCCCTTCCTTATTGTGTCAATAAAAAGAAATCAGATAAAAAGATATTTCTGAGAAAGAAAGAGAAGCCAGAGAGCTCATTTTGTCAGACCTGGACCTCATTTATGTATCAAGTAACTACTTATGTAGTACGGCTCATTAAGATAGCAAATCTTCAGCTACTGAGAAATATAAAAACTAATAGATATTAAGTGCTTCCCATTTTGACTTTTGAATAACACAGGTTACCACGTAAACTACAGTAGCTCATACCTACTATGTATAATGCTTTTCAAGTACTAATAAGTAAAGTTTCAACATGATTTAAAGATTCACTTGTAGCATTATAGATAGAAAAGGGAAAATTTTGCAAGTATTTATTTATTTAAGATATGAAAAAGACTTAATAAAACCTGTTGCTGACTTGTACCTGATTTATGGCATCCATTTGGCTTCATAGGAAGAAAAACGAGAACTTAACTAAGTAGTACAAAAAAAGGAATTAAGCCAAAGTAATTATGAAAACAGGACTGGAAACCATCATGTATTCTCCTGACAATCTGTGTTTCAGTACACTCCACAACCTGCAAGATGGTGTTTAAGGCACGTATGAACATGCTCTTTGTTGGCTGTATGAACAACAGCTTAAGGCTGTATGAACAATTACTGTTTCTTTCTAAAGTGAGACAACCTTTAGCAGGTCTGACCCTACCAGCAAAAACACGTGAGCACTGCAACAAGTTGTTGAGAGGGTAGTGGTCTATGGCCAAATGTCCAGCTGGAGATCAGTGACAAGTGGTGTCCCAAGAGGGTAAGTGGTCTATGGCCAAACGTCCACCTGGAGATCAGTGACAAGTGGTGTCCCTCAGGGGTCTGAACTGGGGCCAGCACTGCACAACAATCTTCATCAATGACATGGACAGGGATTGAGGGCACCCTCAGCAAGTTTGTGGATGACACGAAGCTGAGTGGAATGATTGACACACCTGAGGGATGGGATGCCATCCAGAGGGACCTGGACAGGCTGGAGTTGGGGAGGCATGGACTTGATGGATGGACTGTTTGGTGGATGAGGAATTGCCTGGATGGTTGCATCAAGAGGGTAAGTGGTCTATGGCCAAACGTCCACCTGGAGATCAGTGACAAGTGGTGTCCCTCAGGGGTCTGAACTGGGGCCAGCACTGCACAACAATCTTCATCAATGACATGGACAGGGATTGAGGGCACCCTCAGCAAGTTTGTGGATGACACGAAGCTGAGTGGAATCTACTCTTTCTTTCTAAAGTGAGACAACCTTTAGCTGAAGTCTGACCCTACCAGCAAAAACACGTGAGCACTGCAACAAGTTGTGTTTGCTTTCTCTTCACTGCTACTGTAATACAGTCCTTTCACCTGGGCTTCCATAAGGCCTTTGACATGGTCCCCCACAACATCCTTCTCTCCGAGTTGGGGAGGCATGGACTTGATGGATGGACTGTTTGGTGGATGAGGAATTGCCTGGATGGTTGCATCAAGAGGGTAAGTGGTCTATGGCCAAACGTCCACCTGGAGATCAGTGACAAGTGGTGTCCCTCAGGGGTCTGAACTGGGGCCAGCACTGCACAACAATCTTCATCAATGACATGGACAGGGATTGAGGGCACCCTCAGCAAGTTTGTGGATGACACGAAGCTGAGTGGAATGATTGACACACCTGAGGGATGGGATGCCATCCAGAGGGACCTGGACAGGCTGGAGAAGTGGGCCTGTGTGAACTTCACAAGGTTCAACAACACCAAGTGCAGAGTCCTGCCCCTGGGTCAGGGCAAACCCTGGTATAAGCACAGGCTGGGGATGGAGGGATGGAGAGCAGCCCTGAAGAGAAGGACTTGGGGGTGCTGGGGGATGAAAAGCTGGACATGAGCCAAGAACACATACTTGCAGCCAAGAAGGCCAAACGTAGCTCGGGCTGCTTCAAAAGAAATGTTGCCAGTAGGGCAAGGGCAGGGATTCTGCCCCTCTGCTCCACATTGGTGAGACCCCACCTGCAGTGCGCTTCCAGCTCTGGGGCCACCAACATCAGAAGGACATGGACCTGTTGGAGCGGGGCCAGAGGAGGCCACGGAGATGCTGGGAGGGCTGGAGCCCCTCTGCTGGGAGGGGGGGCTGAGAGAGTTGGGGGGTTCAGCCTGGAGAAGAGAAGGCTCCAGGGAGACCTCAGAGACCCTTCCAGTTCCTAAATTATGTTTGCCTAACTTCATAACAGAACTCCATATATGCAATGTGTCCTCTTTGTGAGAATCCTTACCTCTGGACTGCATTTATTCAGCTGGTCTTTTTGAACAATCCTGTGCTTAACAGTCTGTAAAACAGGATAAAGTCAACCTACACATTAGAGACTAATAAATGTATGCAATAAATACTGTATAAAACCCACAAAATTGCACTTTTGTTAAACACAGTTCAAGCAAAACATTCAACATATTAAGCTATTTATCTTTTTAATATTTGGATAGCAAAATTATGAAATAGATGGCAAAAATAATGAAATTATTTTATGGCAAACAAAAGTTAATTACTTTTATGGCAAAAATAATGACATTATTCTCCTAAGAGGAAAATAACATGGGCAATTTTTTTCTCCCCATCTTCCCTGTTATTCTGTGCTTCTTGTTTATGTGGTTGCTACGTACGGACAGCTTTACTAGATTTGGTCCACTTAACCACATTAAACAATATTAAGTGTATTCTGTTTCCCTACAGCGAAATTCAAACTTTGGATTCCTCTTGCAGATTACCAATAATGTGAAGATACGGCATTCAGTGCAAAGATTTATTGCTGTATTTATTACGTCCTAGTGTTACAATCTTACTAATACATGCTACCGAAAAAGTCTTTTAGGAGAGATTTTGTTTAGGATTATGATTGCTCCATCTGCAAATAATAGTTTGAGGGAAAGATAATCTGATAAGTGCACTTGTGTGTTGTATACATGGAAGTCAAAGACACTTTGATTTTTTAAAGGTCTGTAGGGTATAGTCATGATAAAATGTCACTGATAAAAGATGCAGCATTTGAAGGCATATAGATTTAAGCAGCATGTATCTTCTATTTGTTAATCCCATGTTTACACTTTGTGCAAATTGAGGACTTAAAAATTCTTTTGCTACTAAGAACATATAATATACCTAGAGGACCTGATTTTGCAGCCACAAAATCATACAGTGCTTCATGTAAGCAAGCTCCTACAAAAATACTTATACACTGTCATCTTCATCACAGTATCTTACAGAGATAATGTATCCTAACCCAAAGTATTTAATTGTTTTTCTATATATGAAACAATGTTTTTATTAATGTAGCACATTTATCAGGATTAGATGTTGCACAACATTAAAACAAAGGGGCGCATTTAGCCCTATTTTTCTCTTGTAATAAAAAATATTCATATGAATCAACAAAATACTTGCTCTAGGATATGGTTAGTGTAATTCATGTGTAATTCAGCTAGATAACAGGAAAGTCATAGAAAGACTGCAGTCCAATGATTTTTTTTTAACAATATTAGCTACTACTTTTCTCATGTATAACACCAAGATTTCAAGTAGTCCACCATGTCTTCCACACAGCCACGCCTACCAATTACCACTACTAAATTATTTTTTAGCTAACAGCACATGCAGTAAATATGGGATTACTGAACAGGTTAAAAGGCATTATTACCATTTGAAGATATGTTAAATTACCTATTTTATTAGCTTAATACCATAACGAAGATAAATTTAATAATATACATTTTACGCTAAGGAAGTATTAACTGATTGTTACTTACCACAGCAAAATACATATGTTTAATAACAGCACTTCTCATTGCTGAGAGCTGTGTATTAGACATGATTTGGTTGGTTTCTTGTGCAGCCAGGATATCTTCAGTATTTTGTATCTCATTCTGTGCAGAGCAAAGAAATACCATTGGTTTTAGTTCTAAAACAGCTTTTATGTGCTAACTCTTTCTATATATTCTGTTGTAAACCCCTTTGTGCATGCGTATGGCATTGCTCAGGGGTCTACATTATGTGCCAGACAAACAACTGGTGGGTGGTTTAGAAACAAAGCCACTGAGGGTATAGAAAGCTATAGCATAGGAATTATCAGTGTAAGCTTCCCCATAACTATTTTTCCTAACTGACTAACGCTAACAACCCTGACCCAATCCCCGTGGCTGAAATCAGAGCTGTGTTTCCAAACACAGTCTCTCTTTGGACTTTCCAAAAAATAAAACCAAAGGCCACACCTTTTCAATTAGTCAAAAATGTAATAAGGATTTTTTAATCTACAATGAAATCTTCTCAGCTCTTGCGTATAAGCCTGAAATAAACCAGTAATGTTAAAATTAGCTCTTTCTTTTTTTAGTAATTTACTCTCTCAGTCCCCTATCGTTTCCAGCTATTTCTTCAGAACATGGAATGAGGAAATATTTCTCAAACTGGTTTCCACCTCATTGTGAAAAGACTCTCAGTGAAGCCAAAAGATTACTTCTGTTGACAAAAAATAACTACAAAAAATCCAGAACTTATTTCAGGATATGAGAACAACAAATTTCAGTAAGTTTCAAAGTTTGCTTTTCATCAAAGATATAGACTAAAACACCACCTTTCTTTTAGGCAAATACACACATAACTACAAAACCAGTCTCCTCCTGCAGAACGATGAGTTAAGAATATAAGCACAAGCGAAGCATTCCTCTTGGTGACACATGGATGGCCATTTTTTATTGGGAGCAGGGGTGGGAGGAATGGGGCAGCTTGCCTTCTAATTCAAACACCTAGTTCTGACGGGCAAGTCAAGTATGGGAAACACAGGAAATAACAGCAGGAAAAAAACCACTGTGGTTCAAGCAACAACAAGGTCAAGTCATGAACAGCTTATACTTTTAAGCTTTCAAGATAGAAGTTTCAAACAGTGCAGATGTTTCATCCTGTTTTCAGATTTTCCCTTAAATGGATAATCCAACCCAAAAGTATTTGGCACATGGATAATAACTATATTTCTAAACAAATACTGAGTTTGTTGCACAGTATATACAAATTAAGTATTTCTGGTAACTTGAAAAGAGCCCAAAATAGCTTTAGATGAGCCAGGGATAACTGAACTCTGATGCATTAACTAGTCTTTTCTTCTTGTGGCACTTTCTACGCATTATTTTCAATATGCTTATAAAAATACTTGTATTCAAACAATTTATAGCACCACCTTGGCAAAATTTTATGAATGCCAGCATGCATTCAGCAAAGCATTTAAAGTCTCTGTTTAAGCATGAGACCAGCTCCCTAAAATCATGCATGTGTTTTAATACCTTGAACAAACACATTTGACAGTTTTCAGGATCAAGTCATTAATGACAATCCCACAGAGCATTTTAACACTAGAGTTATGAAGTTGAGATTATAAGAACAGATATTGAAATGTAAAGATGAAGCAAAGACTTGGTTCCTCTGAAAAAAAGAATATAATACTGCCTTGTGGAATCCAGCATCTGGACAGATAATGTGGGTGTTTAGGGGAGGAACTGAGTTATTTATTTTTGCTAGAAGTAGCAGTCAAATGGCAGGACCACAAATCTACAAAGCTGGAATGTTCTAATAAACTATGTGCCAAGTACTTCTGGCAGGAAGAGACAAGACTAAGTCCATAACATCCTTTGATAAAGCCTCCTACACTTGGACAAGTGTTGTGATTTGATTGCCTATGTTTTGTTCTTTTCCTTTTAAGAGCCTAAGAGTCTTGGCAGTTTTCTGAGTTCCTTAGATACATTTAAATAGAAAGCTAATGCTCTCTTGGCCTCTAAGGTGAGTTACTTTAATGAAATCTAAAGAAAAAAAAAAAAGATAAGTGCAAGTAAATGGACTGGTTAAGATGGAAACTTGTTATCACACCTGAGAAGAATTCATGGTGCATAGCAAGAAACACTTTATTCTCATAGAAATCAATAAAAGGTGAAGCAGCTATAAAAACTGGACACTCGTTCCTCTATTAAATGTAAACATCTATCTTAGCTGAAAAGTGTAACAGAGAAAGTTTCCCTCAATAAGTTTCATTAAGAGAATAAGCACTAGACTGAGATCCCATGTTGATGTGTGTTTTATTCAGGGAATACACATTAAGACCTTGCAACTCTTCTCACCCTTTTGTAAGAACTTTATTGCTCATTGAAACAGGAAGAGAAGGCATATGCTTTGATCTGAAGAATCTAAAGGATTTTCAAAAATAGGTTATTCCTAGTTATTCCCCAGCTTGCAAAGGTAATATTTTCAACTAGCAGTTCCTCCAGAGTTTGAGGAACTACAAGACTAAAAGAATCTTTTGAGGCCCTTGAGCAGTCTCAGATCAAAATGCTACAAGTTCTG
Source organism: Calidris pugnax (assembly GCF_001431845.1). NCBI lineage: Eukaryota > Metazoa > Chordata > Aves > Charadriiformes > Scolopacidae > Calidris > Calidris pugnax. Next base: position 556,320 of record NW_015090796.1, read on the forward strand.
AATAGTGCACCTGAGTGAAAGGCAAACAGTGCACCTGGTAAGCAAACAACTAAGAATCATGGGGCATTTCCCTCTTTCTCAAGGGAAACAGTAAGGAAGAAATTCTAGTTATCACGAATTCTGCACATACAAGAAAATTCATTCAACAGTGACATGTCCCCTCGTAGTTCAGATGGAAATATTACAGAGAAACAATCTGTTTTTCTTGTTCTGCATCTTATCTTTTGCACCACTGTAACTTTAACTCCTGATCCAATTCTGGAGCTGAACAGTAAACCTAACACTCTGAAGCATCTGATATCGCACCGGATGCTTCATCTGGCTTAGCCATTCCAATTCATGACTTCCAGTATGGCTTCTCCCTTCAAATAAGGTCCACCCAGGCCCTCATGTCCTAGTGGATCTGATGATGTGCTGTCTCATGTCCTAGTTCCGTTAACAGAAGAAAGCTATTATAGGGACTTTGGACAATCCTCTTCTACCAACCCAGAAATACAACACTTGCATTCTCAAGAATTTAACACTTTTGACTAGTAAAAGAAGTTTCATCATGAATGGCAACAGGTTTTTTAACACAGAAAGAGACAAAGTTGAACCCAATCTTTCCACATGTGAGCGCCATATGATTGGAGTTTTAAGGACTCATTAACATTTTCTGAAATGCAGGTGATTAGTTCCCATCTGACTCCAAGGGTGGAAGTTTGGCAAATGGAGAAGCATTACAGCACATAAACTGTTGGTGTATGAGACATTCTTAACAAGCCCTCTTGGCATGCTAACCTATTCTCATAGAGCTGCTGGTTGGTTATACAGTCCTTTAGCCTAAATCCATTTCATTTAATTTTGTCTACAAGTGACGAACACTCTACAGTAAAGGAGAGTTAAAGGTATGCTCAGACAGCAGTCCACACAAACTGTTTCAGGAAATTGTAATTCTTGCAGCATAAAGCTCAGTGCATTGACAGAAAAGGGAACATAGGTGACCAGCTTACATTGCATTCCTGGCACAGAAACAGTCTAAGTGAATTTTCTCTGCCTAGCATACCATTCCCTCCCAAAATTCATATTGCAAGCAGCAGTTCCTCCCAGCCACAAAAGACTGCCAGCAAACTGATCTGGAGTTAAGATACTGAATCTTAACAACATAATCTACAGACTATTTAACCAGTCTATCTATCATGTTATTTAAAAAAAAGTAGAATAATTGGGGTCAGTTGACAAAAGAAGTGACTACATTGATCTTGAAGCATGAAAATAACATTATACTACAGCTTGAGTGCTTGCCAAACCCAATTAAAAAAATATATATATTCAGATACATAGGCAGAGAGATACATAGATACATATTTAAAATCATTACCAAAATAAAGAGAATATAAATGAAAAATGGTATCTTTTTTTCCTCGGTATTTTGTGAATAACTGTTTAGTTGATGGCCACCTACACTGGAACTTCCCCCTGAAGTCTAATTATTTTTTCCAGTAATCGTAGTAGCCAGGAGCCAGGAGCAAAGCAGGAGCCAAGGAAGAACAAACATGAAGATGAAAAAACAATGTATGCTTCCTTGGTGTTTGCTCCGAAACAGAACACTCCTTTCAGAAAGATAATTTTTCTATTACAGAATGACAGAATAGTTGAAAATGCAAGGGATTTCTGGAAATCATCTGGTCCAAGCCCCCAGCCCAAGGAAGGGCACGAAGAGCCGGTTGCTCAGGTCCATGCCCAGATGGCTTTTGAGTATCTCCAAGGGTGGAGACCACACACCCTCTTGGGCAACCTGTTCCTGTGCTACATTGCTCTCACAGAAAAAAAACCCCAACACTTTCAGACAGCAGTTTGCACCCATTGCCTCTCATCCTGTCTCAGGGCACCACTGACAACAGCCTGGCTCTGTCCTCTTTGCACCCTCCCTTCATCCTCTTCTCTTGGACAGCCCCACCATCAGAAAGTTGTGTTACCTTTAATTAAATTACAAAACATTCAGGCTGATCACATTCCCCTCTACTATTAATGCTGCGTTATTGACAGTAATGAGCAAACCTGACACAAAATGCTAACAATATAAAACTAATTTCAGGTATGTTTTTTACATTACTTACCTCAAAAAGGTAATCTCCCAGATATTGCACAGGGTAGTATCGAGCTTCCGAGAGACCTTTTTTGTTTTGCACAGGACAAATTTTATTAAGGATGAATACATGAGTTATACCGCACTCTGCCTTTTGAGATGAACATATGGTTGCCTTTCCAGCTTGAAGAACTCTAAATAAACATATTTAGAAAGATGCATTAACCGCATTATATTAATAATGCCTAAAGCCAGGTTATCATTCACAAACTACAAGCATGCAAATACAAGAGAATAAGGGGTCTAGACGTAAGGCACTGCCCAATCTTCATCAGGAGAATAAAAGGGCACTTAGTAATGCACTTAACAAGACATCCTTCTCTTCACAATTTAACACTATTAATTAAAATCTATGTACATCTTCTATATATCTGATAGAAAGCTTTACCTGTGCAATTTTTAAAGATCAAGTTTAACGACAGCAGCTATAATTTATTCCATTATGTCCCCCATAATGATGATGGTTCTTCAATTAAGTTTTGCAACCAATTAAGTGGTCTACCAAAAATTTTCATAATGTAAATATACTTTTATACTTCATTTTAGAGTCATTTACAGCACTTGCTGCTGTCCAATGTCATACACAGAAAACAGATTTGTTTGTCTTTGGGACAACACTGCATGGAAGAGTTTCCCTAGGGGCAATTTCCAGAGTAGTACTGCTGCAAGTATTCCTATCCTTTATAAAACATGCCAGACCAAAACAACAGTGGAAGAAATATGGTCTCTCAACATGCTGGATGTATCTTTTATTTTTCATAATCCAGGTATGTTAAAAGAAAAGGATGCTGGTCTCACACACTTACCCATCCAACAGCTAGGCACTAAAGGCAGGAAAAGCATAGAAGGGGGGAAAAAAGGCACAAGCATTGTAAATATTAGAGAAAAATCAAGCTTTTCCCAAAGCTACAACGGCCTTTATGACTGAAAACAGGACTTGTTGGAGAGAAAAACATTATCTACCTTTCAGTGTTTTCTGACTAAGTGAAAGGATCCCCATGTTGGTGTATGGGAAACAGCCTTGTAAAAAAGATTCCTTCCACAAAACTGCCTGTTCACCTGTCTTGCTGATGTAGTTCCTGTTCTATCGCAAACACAGAGCTGTGCCAGACAGCATTCCAACAGTGTTACCATGAAGACCTACGTAAGCAGCTTTTATGGAAAAAAAGAAAAGGCATTTTTCACAAGTGTAGTAGGATGGGCGTGTTTTTCTGCAAGACAGCCCACAGTAAACTCTTCTGCTCAGCCAAGAAAATACCACACTTGGACTCCAGTTGGCAACTTCAGAGGATGGTAACTTCAGCTACACCTTGCTTAGTCTTCATGAACAGCTAATGCCTGAAACAGGCTTTCTGCGATGCAGCCCTGTACCATCCTCAGCCAAACTGCACTTCCCTTCTTGCCTGTGTGTCTGTGGCACCCCCAGACCTGAGGAGTAATCCTAATTAATGGGAATTCCAACAGAGGAGGACAGGAGGACAATATCCGTGCCTGCAGCAAATGCAAAGCTCTAAAACAGTGTCAGGGGATGTTTGCTTTTACTGCATTAGAAGCAAACATTACTTAACACACTCTGTTTGTGATTCAATGTAGTATTTAAACCACAGAATCCAAATGTGTAGGAAGAGTATGGCGGGGGGAGGGGGGAAATATGCATTTCCAGAATTCTTGCACTTCCGTTGTTTTCCTTTTCTCTGTTTTTCCTTTTCTCTGTTTTTTCTTTATACTTTTATCCTTTTCCTTCTGAACTATCTGTACTTACATCGTATCAGAAACATCTGCTAAAGTACATAGCAGGTCTTGGGAACTAGAAGCAGCTGTTACACAGAAGTGAAACCAAAACCTACCAAGTCAGTCACAGTGTGGCCCAGATCCCTAAAAAACACAGTTCTCGATGGGCCCAAGTCACCCACCCGAGTGAAATATTGTATCCCGTTCCAGCTACTATTTGAGTGCAACAGCCACAGAAAATAAAGGATTACTCATAAAAAAAAAGAAAGACAATGTATCTTGTCTCATGAATAAAGTTTCTGTCTGCAGTCTACTTAAGACACAAACATGAGAATATGTGCTATTTTTGACACTATACTATAAAGAAAGCAAGAAAATTAGTGAAGTTACAGATTTAAAGAAATTTAATTATAAAAAGTATAGAAGTATATTAACAAAAGACAACTCAGAGTTTGAAGAGCTGGAGGTTGTTATGGCCCAAATTAACTGGGATGCATGAAAAAAAAGTGTTTCACCATACAGTAAGTGTTCCACTGTTGATTATTTAAGCTTTAAGACGTATCCTCCTACCTTCTAATAGACGCCATTCGTTTATCACCTTCCTTAGCAGGGAGGACAACTTTCCATCTGTGGAAGGCCCCTGGAGCACTCCAGCGTGTCAGTTCTTCACGCCATCTTTTAGGTGCAGATTGCCTTTGAGGTGAATAATGGGTGTCTTTTTCAATTTCATATCCCCATTCGTACGTTGTTTCATCAAGCCATCTGCCACTTTCGGCACTATTAATTATGTACTCCTTAGTTAGTATCCACTTTCCTAAAAAGCAAATGAACTGTCAACCACAAAAGATTTTTTTTTGTGCAGACAAATGGCAATCAACTGAAGATCTAATATAAAATTAACTTCAACCTTTCTTGTGCAAATAAAAGCTGGAATTACAAGTACCGTTTTAAGAACTTCTTCCTACTACAAGCGTTCTCCTCCTCACACTTTAAAATCAGAAATCTGAGATTTCGTTTTGTTTTCTTTTAATGATGAAGTACCTTTTTACTCTTCCCAGATAAAATACTTGTCTATCTCCTCAAAAATCTGCAAATGGAATTTTTTCAGCTTCCCAGATTTTGTTTTTACAACTTCCACAGAACCTTGCTTAACCCTTTATTTTTAACACCAATTGGCACTTTTACAATGTACTCACAAACGTAGTAAAATGAAGAAATATTTTACCACCAATTATAAAGAGGAACCAAGGATTTAGCACGTAAGCTCTTTCTTTTACATATTCCTAATATTACTTGCACTGCCAAGTGTAGCGAATACCACCAATATTAGGGGATACAGTTTTAGACTTTTGTCTTTCCCCTTTCTTCTTTTCACATCCTGTTCTCTCATCCCTTGGCTCCACCTCCTCCGCCTCTCCTCTTTCATCTTCCGCGTGTACGCTTTTGATACTCTGTGTAATGATCTTCCCCTTTTTCTCTGTCTCTCTCTTCTTACAGGTTCAGGTCAAGAGCCGTGGTTAGTACCCTGCTCCTGTATTGAAACACTACCTACAGAAGATACTGCAGGAGAAATTGACTTGAATTGTGTGAACCTAATTGGTTTCACAGAACAGCAGGGTTGACTGGCAAAATGTCTCAGTGCAGGAGCACAGATGGCACTTCTGCACAACCCAGCACAGGTACCAGTAGACTGGAAAAGGTACGCTGCGCACAACCTGTGTGTCTAAACCACCTTCATTTCAAAGTTTCCATCTCAAAACTTCTGGCAGCTAGGAAGTCCACGAAGACTGGCATCCTCGGTAGTACTTCTCTGTCTCTAGGGAGTTCCAAACAGGATTAAACATGATCTTTTACACTTACTTGGGCAAAACTGCAGTAGGGAAGAACACTCTCTGCCATCAAGGTCAAGAGCAATGCTTACCCAAAAAAGAGCACCTCTTACAGGATTAAAAGGTACTAGATGGTATTGGGGAAGATTTGCAAGTACAGAAACAAGACAGACTTTTGCATTTCATTGTGGACGCTACATATACTGTATCTACTCAGTTAAAGAAAACATCTCCAGATGTTTTAAATCCCAAAAAGTAAGAAAACATTAACTCAAAGGTTTATAGTAGTAAAATGAAGTGCTATGCCGGAAATCTTTCTGCGTTATAATATTGTTTCCCTTATGGAAACTTTTTGGTCTGTTTCCTTTTTTGATTAGAGTGCGATCAGAATTTTATATTAGTAGAAGGAATCATGTGTGTATACATTTATAAACACAACCCTACATTCTAAATGATTGAGAATTCCTACTAATACACTATTTAAGTACAAATATGAAAACAAGAAATTCACAGATATCTTTCAACCCAAATCTATGTTTACTTATTTCTGTTAACTCCTAAATTTAAGATTATCCATCCTAAAAATTGCTTTAACACTTTGGTATAATCCAATATACAGAAAATAAAGATCACATTGAACCGGTTCATGTACCAGTATTGTGAAATCTTGTAGCTCCACAAGATTTTCTACACTCACCATAAAATCTTTCCACGTAATTTGTCTACAAAGATATATTAAAATACAGAATTCTCAATCTACATGCATTTTTAAAAAATAGTTGCTTACGTATGGGATTTTTGGCATCAGGGCCTTAGGTAAAAGAAAAGCAAGAGGAAAGATGAAAGGCTTGTGTCAGAAAGGTACAAGCCTGGAGTTTTCTCTTGCTGCATGAACAGGAACTTACAGTGGCCTTTACCAGTGAAATGCTGCGTGTGAATTTGGTGCACGCTGATTACAGGTGTCCACGCTCCCTCTGCCTCCTTTGCAAGCAATCCACTTTTAAGTGCCTGTATCATTTGGACAGTACTTCATGATCTAACTAATGCATAACCAAGGTTTCTGTTTGGGACTGCATGCAGACTAAATAAAGGAAGTTGGCAGGAAAACATCCAAACCAAAGAGAAGTAAATCAAAGCTTCAACATAACACTATGTTAAGAGTCAAGATTATGGCCCTATGTTATGACTTTATGACATTTTAGAGCAAATCTTTTACTCACCAGCAGCACAGGCAGCTAAGAACTTTTCACTCTTGCACGGCTTCTTTGCTATAAGATGTGTGCAGTTCCTGTATTTCTAGCAAAACAAAAACCAAAACAACACACTTGTATCACTGGGAACGGTTTGACTTTCTTGGCTATTTATGCAAAACACCAACCCCTGCCCAGAGCCTTCTCTTAAGGCTCACACTTTTTTTTGTTCCTGCTGTAGCCAACAGGTACTTTAGCGAACAATACCTTATCAGGTAAAAAAACACAGTCCAGTCTGAAGAGCCATTTCAGCAGCGCCGCTTTCTCTCGCTTTTTAAATCCGGTAAATTGGACTACCCGCTTCTGGCCGTCACTTGCCATCTGCTGGGAGAAAACCAAACCAAAAGGAGACATTTAAGCGCTCTTACTAGTACTTCCTCCTCCTTTCCCGACCGAAGAAAACAGGGGAGAGGCAGGCCGAGGGCTCGGCAGGGCCCGAGGGCGCCGAGGGGGCGGGCAGGCCGCAGACCCCACACCGCCCGAGCCCCCCCGGGACGGGCACCGCCGCTCCCGCAACCCGCAGGCGGGAGCCACGGCCCCCCCGCACCCGCGGAACAGCGCGGCCTTCCGCCTCCCACCTCCGCGAAGGGAAAAGCCGCCCGCCCTGCGGGGAGGCCCCGCGGGGAAGCGCCGCTGAGGGGAGCGGAGGTGCCGGGCAGGAGCCGCGGGGAGCGAACCGCCTCCCCCTCAGCGGCGTCGGGGGGGAGCCCGCCCGCCCGCCATCACCTACACAAGCCATGGGGGCGGCCGGGCGCCTTCTCGCCCCCCCTCCGGTCCGGTGCGGTGCGGGCGCTGCTCCCCGGCGTGTTCCCGCCTTCCCCCCGCTCCGCCCCCGGATGTGGCGGCGCCGCCGTTCCGGGCCGTTGTCACCGACGCTCCACGGTCGCCGGGGCTGTGGGCGCCGAGCCGCGGGGGGAACACGGCCCGGTAAGTGTCCCCTCCCGTTCCCCGGCGGGGCTGCCCGTCCCCTCCCCTCACCGTGCGGGATGGGGCCGGGGGGAGACCCGCCACCGAGCCCCCTGCGGCCGCCTTCCTCTCCCCCGCGGCGCGGCCGGGCGTTGCGCAGTTCTGAGGCTCCCCCGGTGGGTGCCCGCCCCTCTGAGGCGGCCCCGCCGGAGCTGGATGGCGGGAAGGGGCGGCTTTCCCTCTGGGGGGAAGGACGAGGTGCCCAGGGGGGGAGTGGCCTTCCCCAGGACGGGGTGCCCGGGGAGGGGGAGGCCTTCCCTTAGGATGGGACGGGGGAGAGATGGCCTTCCCTCAGGAGAAGGTGCCTGGGAAGGAGGTGGCCATCTCTCAGGACGGGGTGCCCGGGGAGGAGGTGGCCTTGCCTCAGGATGGGAGGACGGGGAAGAGGTGGCCTTCCCTCAGGAGAAGGTGCCTGGGAAGGAGGTGGCCATCTCTCAGGACGGGGTGCCCGGGGAGGAGGTGGCCTTGCCTCAGGATGGGAGGACGGGGAAGAGGTGGCCTTCCCTCAGGAGAAGGTGCCCGGAGAAGAGGTGGTCTTCTCTCAGGGGAAGGTGCCCGGGAAGGAGGTGGCCTTCCCTCAGGATGGGGGGACGGGGAGGAGGTGGCCTTCCCTCAGGAGAAGGTGCCCGGAGAAGAGGTGGTCTTCTCTCAGGGGAAGGTGCCCGGGAAGGAGGTGGCCTTCCCTCAGGATGGGGGGACGGGGAGGAGGTGGCCTTCCCTCAGGAGAAGTTGCCCGGGGAGGAGGTGGCCTTCCTTCAGGAGAAGATGCTCGGGAAGAGGTGGCCTTCCCTCAGGCTGGGAGGACTGGGTGGGGAAACAGGCTGTTTGTCACCTCAGAGTCCCTGAAAATCACCATTTCTGTTGTTCAGCAGAACTAAAAGAGTGGAAGGCGTTCTGGTAGGGGTGGAAGACAGAAGATACCCGGCTGAGCTGAGGAAGCTGACGGAGGAACCAGGTGGAGTTGGATGTAGGTGCAGGCTGAAGAGTCTCCCCTCTGGAATGGGCTGTCTGGGAGAGTCGGGAGAGGGACAGAGGGTTTCTGATCCTCAGTGCCCTTTTCTCTGTGTCTCAGAGAAACTTTCAGTGTCTTGTGCCACATGATGACTGAGCCTCAGGGGAGATGACCATGTGCCACTGAAGCCAGATAATCGAGGCACATATTTTGGTGCCCTGTTGATCAAGTTGATACTCTTCTTTATGGAAGTCAGGGTTTGATATTTTTTTAAATTACAAAGTAACATGAAAAGATGAAACTAATATTCGGATTGTACCTCGAGCACTCAATTTGGAATTTAGAAATGTAGAAACGACAAGACTATGATTGTCTGTGAAACTTTGTTTTGGTCCCTCCCATATTTGAGAGATGATTTTTGACTTGATTCCTGTGTAGTTGAATACACTGAATGGATGGTGCACAAGGAATCTGTTAGTGCTTTATAATGAATACAGTTAGCTTTGTATAGCACTTTTTTTATATAACTGGGGAGTACAAGGCATGCATCCTGATTCAAGCATTAAAAAAAATAAATTACTCAATTGCCTCCTTAGAGAACTGAATGTTACTCTCTCCCCTTCCATAAAATTCTTATGTGATAATGGACATTGTACTCATTGAGGTAGCTGTTTCATATTTAAGATGTGTATACTGAGAAATGTATGGCAAAACATTCACAAGTGCTGAGTATTTGTCACTATTAGATCAATAGAAGCAATGCATACATAGGTATTCCTGTGGAAAGAAAACCAAACTCACCTGTCTTCAGACATCTGAAGTTTGGCAGCACATTGGATGCTTTGTTTTAAATCTGTCTGAGTTTCCAAATATCAAAATGGAAAAATACTTCTTCCAGGCCTCAGATGGGTCTCATGTTGCTGTTTTTGAAATATTCTGGTACCCTTAATGGTAGTGAAGTTTTTTCCCATCTTCTGTTTCCCTAACATTGCAGCTATATTTTTGTATGTGAGCATGAAAAAGTAACCATGACCAACCTCTGTTGTCAGTTTTTGATATAAGTGGCACTGTAAAATCTTTAAGCGTTTACTTGACTATTCAGAGTTAAACAGCTGTATTTATTGCTTGCATTTCTTGGTTGACATTGAAGATTAGTTGCATTTTGTACTTTGTACCTGTTGCGCCTTTATACCTTCACTATTGAAGTGAAGTATATCACTGTAAAGTACTCGTTTTAATTCTTGTAACTGGAATGCAGAAAATCAAAAACCTTTGTTTGTTTTATAAAATGTAATCTAAAGTTTGGACCACGCCTAATCTGTTGTCCCTAAATACTTTTTTTTAATTTGATGGTAAAAATTGATTTTATTTAAAAACTATCAGCCCACTTTATATGAATAAATAATTCTGAGTTTATTTACTCTGATAAAGCTGAAATAATGTTTGGATTAATATTTTTTAAAGTCAACAATTTAATTCTCATTAACTACTACCGACTATGAACCATTACTTAACTAGTGACTAATAGCAGTTTTATGCCACAGGGCCATTAACAGGCTGGGGAAGTCTTCAGCATACAGTACTGTAAATTTCAGCACACAATACTGTAAACTAGCGACTAGTGGAGAATTTGCATACTTACATGATGATAATTTGTTACCTTTGAGAAATAAGTATTTTCTAGCTTTCCACCCCACCCCCCCTTATCTCTGGCCCATAAAATAAGTGGAATCAAAAATAACTGAGACTTCAAACATTTCACATTTATTTTCATCTTAAAATATTTTGTTACTGAAGTGTAGCTTTAAGAAATTGAGAACATGTTTTTGCCTTTGTTTTAATGATGTCTGGTAAGTTTGGATTTCACTTATCCTCTCCCTCTATTATTTTTTCATGATAAGCCTAAAATATTTTCTTCTTTTCCGTCCTTCTTGTGATCTCATTATGGTAGCTAGATAGCTCTTAATTCATAATGTTCATTAACCCTTATTTACAAGAGTTAATGTTAGGAGCAGTATTTTTAACTGGAGTATTTTTCAATATCTCTAGGTTTCTTTGTTCTGTGTCAAATGGTTCAGTTGCTCAGTGTCATAAACTATATTTAAGTTGTTTGTCTCTGGGTTTAGATAGATACCCACTTTCACACTTCTACAGTACATGTGACATCTTTTATAACAATTCAGAAGTGTTTTTCTGTGCTACGCAAATGGTGTTTCACTTAGAAAATTTCTAATTACATTTTAAGGATTACCAAGAATGGCTGTTCAGCTCCCATGTCCTCAGTTCTTTAAGAAGTCAAGATCTGAGAAATAAGTATACCTTTTACTCTTTCACAGAAAGAGTTTACTTACATTGTTTTGGGTGCCCTTCTCTATCAGACATTTTCTTTCTTGATTTTTCCTGGAGACAGAAAAGAGAAATTTCTCTTTCATTCCACTGTTCTAACTTTCTCCCCTATTCTTTTTGTCTCCTTTATGTTCTACCTGTAGTTGTATTACCACCATGTCTCTTGCCTTCACTTCTTACATTTTGCCGTAGATAACTATTTTTCTTCACATAATACGTGCAGTTAATTTTCTCCAAGTGTCATCGGTTTTGCCACGATCAACGTGATCACTGTTGAACCTTGTCCTTAAATCTCACAACCACTTTCTGTTGCAACTTAGGGCTAGGGTTGGTTTTTTTCCCAGTTTTTGTCTCTCTAGCCTTTTGACTTCCTATGTTGAAAATGATACGCAATTTCTTGCAGTAATGGCTATAGTAATACAATCTGTGCACAAACATCTCTTCCATCGTCAAATGTAATCTGACTTTTTTTTTATCTAGTGGAAGATATTTTGCAAAATATTTTCTGTCAGGCAAATAAGTGTATCAGTTGACGGATTAACAATTTCAGAGTTTAAAAAATTGTTCATTAGAGCTTCTTTTCTTCTGTTGCCTTAACATTACATATATATACTTGTTTAAGCAGTATAATTTGACAAAACAAAAGTCACAGGGCCTTAGGCAAAATTTGGTGAAACATTTATTGAAAACAGCTTTTTAAAGAAAATGCGAAACTATACTGAAAACTCAGTCCTAAAAGCTAAAGTAGTATGAAGTGTCTCCACACTGCCTTCATGTGGAGAAAAATCTAACTTTGTGCCCTGCTTTAAGTCCATTTTGTAAGTGTCTTCAGCATGAAGCACTGACTCTGGCTTTGTCGAAAAATTGAAGGAATTTAATTTTTATTCTGTAGTGATAAGGGATTACAAGAATTAGAAATAGTATAAATACACAGAAGCTAGAATAGCATGTTAATAATAATTGTTCTTCTATAAACAAACCTATAGTTTCTTTCCTGAGCTGATGAATATAAAATGAGAGAACAAGCATTTTGAAAATTGTTGCTTTTCTTCAAGCCTTACTGATAGTGTAAATTCTCAGTTACCATAACTTTGTGCTTATCTAAAAACATCTTTATGGTCTTTTCAGGAGGTATCATTTGTGTTTCTTTCTTGTAACCATTTTTCCTACCTAGAATATTTCCTAATTCCTTCAGCATTATCTTCTATCTCCTTGCATTCATCTGCCCTTCTGCCAACTCATATTCCATTAATGTCTGTCAGGGAATCGGTGTTGAGGGACAAATACAGAGAGCGCAGAACGGCCTCAGCAACTTGTTCAATAACTGAAATGTTGTCAATGATGCCAAGCTATATACTTTTTGTGTATTAGTTCACTCATTAGTGGATTAGAGAACTGCACTTCATTAGTGCACTTTCAGTCACTCATGACTTGGAATGTTTGTTTGACTGTTCTTTCTTCTAAAATAAAGGTTATGGAATGGTTTCATTTTGCATTTAATACTTACCTTTCCTAACATGTAAAGTTTCTTGCCTCTGCCTGACATGAGTTAGTCCCTGGCTGCTTGGATCTTCTTTCTTAATCATATTACTGTTCTCCTGCCCTGACCTAAATCTGCTGTACCTGTCTGGAATGCTTAATTGACCTAATTCCCCCACTGACTTTTTGATATTTTCTCCTACATAGGAGGTCCATTCTGATGTGATCAGCAAGTTTGCCTTCATCAAAATCCTTCCACTTTTTTTTTTTTTTGAGAATCCATATAAACTCATTCAGGTTGTATCTGTTGATTTTTATTTTTTTTGTTGTTGTTTTTTTGGTGTGTTTTAAAATGTGTTTTCTTTGTCTTTTGTGTATTATGCTTCCATAAGTAACTGCAGTCAGAATGATGAATGGGTGTAATGGCAGCAGAAATTACATATTTTTCTTAATATTTGTTGTTAAATAGCAGTGTATATAGTCACAATATTCCAGAATGGTTTCTTCTCTGCAATAACCCCTCTTCCCCCAGAGTTTTATTTCTTATTAGGCAACTGCCAACAGCATGATTGATTCCCCACAGTGTAGATAAACATGAACCCTGGCTTACAGACATTAGAAAATCAAGTTAGACATGATGTAACCAGTGGGGTAACGTGTTGCATGTACACTTTTTACCTTCTCTAGAAGGTAAAAAGTGTACACTCAAGTACACTGTTTGCTGTGCTTGAGGTCAGTACAAAGGGCAGGCAAAAGGTATAGATGATTGTGGATGGAAGGAGGACAGAAAAATACTAAAAAGAAGTTATGAGGAAAATATGACATAAATTGTAATAAGGAAGATAATGAAGCTACAAGAAGAGCAAGCTAGTATCAGAGTACCCTACAGTATGTTACAGTTCTATCTGTATTTTATCAACATGTAACTGGAAGATTATATAGAAATAGTATATATATATATATCTATAAAGTAAGTATTATATAGATTTGATACTTAAGGTGAGGTTAACAGAGTATGGTAGTGGTTCCTTGTAGCACTTCAGTTATCTCTTAAGGTGAAGCCCTTGTCATCAGTAGATCTTGCAGATAACTATTGTATTCTTACAGCTTTGTCATCTATTCCTAAGAATTCTAGGTCACCTCAGAAGGCAAGCTTACCTTGGGGTATCAGTATTTAGTACTAAAAGTGTGTCTTCATTGATGGTGTTTCTTATTTTGTCAGAAATTGTTGTCTACTAGGCTCAGAAAACAGACCATTTTTACCAAAGAATAAATCCAAATTTAATAGCAAAAAATGTAATAGCAAATGTGATAGCAAAAAATACATCCTATTAATATAATAACCTATTGCCATAAGAAAGTGGTTTTCTCTTCAGTTAGGCTTTGAGATGTTTCAGTGCAAAATAAGCTGAACATCCATAATTTTTATTTTTCTCATCGAGTCTTGTGAAAAATTGGATGAACAAGAAGTTTTGCTTAATGACTGATCGTGTCCCATCACACTTTTGGGCTTGGGCGTTAAGGGGAGTTTTGTTTCTGTGAACTTTACTGTGTAGATTCTACTTGGCTTTGGCATACCCAGGTATAAGGCATAAAAGTCGTTTTCCCACCCAGAGAGACCACTCTGTGCTATGAGGGAAATGTTCTCTCAAGGGCAGAGACAGCGATGTCCTTGTGTGATGTGTAGCCCCGGGAGCTTTATGAGGTTTGGTGAGGTCCTCCAAAGAGCTTCCTGAAAATAATGTGAGGATTGCAGCAAAAAAACTGCTAGACTTTTTGCAGAAGAGGTGCTTCGGCAGTCCTGTATGCACATCAGAAGAATTAAAGACTTCCTTTGAAGCAAAGACATAGACAAGGTCTCTCCCTTTTCCACTTTCCCCATGAAGCAATGACATTTGTTAGTGTAGAACATTTTGCTGTCAGCATGCCAGCATTGACAGAAGGGCTCATGAAGATCATCATAAGGGCTGAAGTACGAGCAGGACTGAAATCCTTGACTAGGAACAGAGTATCTTCTCAGGAAATGTTGCTTCCACTTTCCCCATGAAGCAATGACGTTTATTAGTGTAGAACATTTTGCTGTCAGCGTGCCAGCATTGACAGAAGGGTTCATGAAGGTCATCAGTAAGGGCTGAAGTACAAGCAGGACTGAAATCCTTGACTTAGGAACAGAGTATCTTCTCAGGAAATGTTGGGGAGTATGAAAGTTTCCTTTGGGAAGGCATTATGGGTGCTTCTGTATAAGCATAAACTCTCTAAGCATTAGAGAGTTTCTCTCCTTTTCCCATTTCTCTCATTTTCCTGCCTCCCCACTCCCAATGGCATCCTGAAAGATTTATTAGGCAGATCAAAGTAGAACTTAGGTACTCAAAGTCCTGTCTCCCCATTGTTTAGAGGTAAACAGAAGCCCCCTTCACAGATCTAAGAAATGACTTCACGAGAAGAGGTGCTGGTACCAGCATTCATGAGACTTCACGAGAAGAGGTGCTGGTACCAGCAGTCAGTAGGATATGGATCTTTTCAGTAATAAGAAGGTTGTAAGTGGAATGATTTCAAATTCAGTTCACTAAGGGATTCTGGACACGGTTGGCCTTTGAGATATGTCTCCTGGAGTGGAGATACCATGGTACTCTTGTCCATCTGCAGCTAACTCTTACCATTTTTGGTGGCAGAAGGCTTGAAGAAATAACAACTGTTTCACTCATGGAGTTGTAAAGACAGAATGGCAGGAGAGGGAACAAAAGGAAAACAGCAGAATGAGGATTAACAGGGAGACTAATTAGGAGAATTGCATGTATAGCATCTTGGACATACATGATGCACATCTTCTGAGGTAAATGGTAAATGCTGATTGAAATGTAGTAAATTAATCTGTCAGTTTTTAGTTTAAAGATTTAAAGTTGCTTGCAGAAACTGATTTGCTGTAATCTGTGGAGGCATGAAGTAGGCCTCAGTGAATTATATTTGGAGGTGATTCCCTATTTTAGTTACTTACGTGCCAATTTTTTCTAAGCAAAGTGTCCACCTCTTAAATTTTCAGGTTAAGTCTTATACTGGAATGAGATTCTCTCTGCAAGAGGCAGTCTAGAATTAATGTGAGACACTGCATATAGTTGAAAATGTGTATGCGTACATGTGTCTGTATAGAAATATACAGGAGGACATAATGTGCTATACATGGGTTTTTCTTGAAAAAGACAGAATTTTTTATTAATCCAGCTAATTCATAACAAAATATTTGTACAGAGTATTGACATATTGAAGTATGATTATGCATTCTATGCAAAAATTTCTCTATATGTTTTTGATCGATAGATGTAGGTCACTTTTTAAGGAATTAAATGGAAAATTATGTTACAGGAGGAATCCCTGGTTAAGGACCTTTGATTATTTTTTTCCCAGTTTCCCTGTATACAGTTTAGTATATTTTTATACTAAAATAATGTAGTTTAGAATTTTGCTGAATATGTGATGAGTGGAATTTAACCATAACTAGTGTTATATTTAGTCCCCAAAAGCATTCTTTTTCACTTTACTTTTTCAGTGATGCAGTGAAGCTCCTGCACTGTGATGTGGAGACCACAGTGATAGAAGGACTTCATTCTTTCTGGGCTGAGGAGGAAAATTTCCATGTTCTCACAGGCAATGACATTCTGAGATGGAGTTTGATCAGTTTTTGACTAGTTGTATGTCTTTTATCTGTTGGAAGGCTGTTGACGAAATTCACCACTCTGATGGGCCATGCTTCAAATACCAGCTTGCTGTTATTTATGGACCCTTCAATAGCCTTTAGTTCCCATACCAATATGGTCTTTACCTAAAATTGTCTGACTAATATAGTTAGCAATTCTTCCTTTTATAACTAAGTATGTCAGCTAGCTGTCAGCTCTCTGATGTGCCTGATCTTCTTCTCTCTTGTGGAATTCAATTCAGTATCAAATCCAAGTCATCTGAATAGCAATGCAAAATGAAAGAATCCCTGATTAAGGACCTATGATTATTTTTTTTCCCCCGTTTCCCTGTATACAGTTTAGTATATTTTTATACTAAAATAATGTAGTTTAGAATTTTGCTGAATATGTGATGAGTGGAATTTAACCATAACTAGTGTTATATTTAGTCCCCAAAAGCATTCTTTTTCACTTTACTTTTTCAGTGATGCAGTGAAGCTCCTGCACTGTGATGTGGAGACCACAGTGATAGAAGGACTTCATTCTTTCTGGGCTGAGGAGGAAAATTTCCATGTTCTCACAGGCAATGACATTCTGAGATGGAGTTTGATCAGTTTTTGACTAGTTGTATGTCTTTTATCTGTTGGAAGGCTGTTGACGAAATTCACCACTCTGATGGGCCATGCTTCAAATACCAGCTTGCTGTTATTTATGGACCCTTCAATAGCCTTTAGTTCCCATACCAATATGGTCTTTACCTAAAATTGTCTGACTAATATAGTTAGCAATTCTTCCTTTTATAACTAAGTATGTCAGCTAGCTGTCAGCTCTCTGATGTGCCTGATCTTCTTCTCTCTTGTGGAATTCAATTCAGTATCAAATCCAAGTCATCTGAATAGCAATGCAAAATGCTGCCAGAATGTTACTCTGTTGTACTTGGTAATTTCCTGTTCTCTTCATTTTTAAATGTTATGTTTGATAAAGCTGAAACTCTTATACATTGTTGGTTAATTTTATTTCTCATTAGTTAATATAGGTGAAATAATCAGTGTGAGTGTTTCTGCTTACAATTTCAGTTTTAGCAAATACGCTACTTATTTAACTTGTCCAAACATGTTGAAGGTATTGAATTTTAAGGCAAAAACATTCACAGTCTGAAAAGGGAACACTGACAAGTTCAGTCAAAAGGGAAAAGAAGAATAATTTATAAAAGGAACTGTAGATAATGATGCCATCCAGTTGTTTTAAAGTGCATCTACCTCACCTTTAATGAATTAGATTTGTCAACAGCATATGTTTTATGCACTACTTCTAATGAAGTGGCATACCAGCACTACAGTGTACTTTGAGGTTTATTCCATCAAAGCTTTTTGCTGTCGTAAAGTAGACCTTTTTAAATAATAGATACTAAAAACTACATTTAAATAACATTAAGGTTGTGACACAAACACCAAATGACAAACTTCAGGCAATTCAAAGTTAGGGCTGACAACTTGTCATTAACTTGCATTGTTGCTTTTTAAAAAAGAAGCACAATTGCATGATTTAAGGATTGAATGTCAGACTAACTTTAAATTTCTTGGCTTTTGTGAGCTGGAGTTACAACCTTACTGTCATTTTTTATATAGCTTTTTGCATAGCCTCTGTTTTCAGAAAAGTAAAAAAAGCAGTGGAAAAAGTACAGGCTTTGTTGGCTTTGTTCTTCATTTATAATATAGACTTGAAACTATCAGTCGAAGAACAGGGGCTATTCCACTTACATGCAGTTCTTTTAAACTCCTTTTGCTCTTGTCTTTGCTGATTCTTCTACAGAACTTCTGAGTTTCAGGAACTTTAGTCGTGGGCTCCTTCAGCCGAAAACGTGGAAAATGCTAAGACTTCCCAGTTCTTTTCCACATAGAGAACCACTTTCATTTTAATAACACTACTGAATAAGAGTTTAATACATGTAGAACGCCTTCTAAATATATTTTTAATTACTTGAAATTTTGTGTAACAAAAGCAGGTGAACAGGATACTTACTATTATTTCTTATGTATGCTTCCCCATTTTGCTGTTAAACATGATGGAACTTGATATTCAGGTATGTTAACGTGCACGTCTAAACACAATCTCTTCAATTCTTCTGTAGAGCTGAATTCTCAAGGTCTGTAAGTCTAATGCAGGCCATCTATCGTTTTCACTTCAGTTTTGTCAATTTAATCTAGCACTAAACTAACTGGTGGTGCTGCCAAGTGGGCACGCCTGCAGCAGCCACTTATGGCAGTGAGATACCCCATCCCATACCCCATCAGTGCTTAGGGATAAACAGGCTTGTACGGGGTAAAGTGGCTGGTACAGAAGGATGCTAGGATATTTTTGCCGAGCTAGTGTTCAACTACCTGATCTGATTCATTACATTAGTGTCCACAACCACTACTGGGTGCAGCAGTCAATCTTCAGCAATTTTAGTACAATCATAGAATCACGGGATAATTTAGATTGTAAAGGACCTTAAAGCCCCCCCAGTGCCACCCCCTGCCCTGGGCAGGGACACCTCCCACCACACCAGGTTGCTCCAAGCCCCCTCCAACCTGCCCTTGAACCCCTCCAGGGATGGGGCAGCCACAGCTTCTCGGGGCAACCTGGGCCAGGCTCTCACCACCCTCACACCAAACAAGTTCTTCCCCACAGCTCAGCTCCATCTCCCCTCTTTCAGTTTAAAACCATTGTCCCTTGTCCTGTCACTACAGGACTTGGTAAAAGTCTCTCTCCATCTTTCTTATAATTGTCCGTTATATAGGGAAGCTTCGTCTCAAACTTCAACTCCTTGAAGTTGCTTGTTCTACGAATGGGTGACTACAGGGTAGATTATTCTCAATGAAACTACTGAGCTGTGTGCACTTTGTCTAAGCATTTCTTATAGCCTCCTGTAAAGTCCAGCTTCTGACACCTCCATATGCTATTTTGGGAGATTCTATGGCCTTCCCATCCTGTATGTATCTTCTCTCCATTGTTTTTATACTGTTGGAACAATGAAATTAAGTGCTGTGTGGCATCATAGTTTGTGTAGTATCAACAGAAATGGAGGCTCCTGAAGTTAAAGCTTTTTTTAACATTTTGAACTTGGACTGTTATTTGCCAGTTGGAATTAAGACGCCTACTATCTTCTCTTATAAGCAATTTTACATAATACTTAATATATATTTTACATATATATGTACATATATACATATGTATGTACATATAAATCTGTGTACATATGTACATACATATAATTTTACATAATACTTAATACTTAATTTGTATATTTAGCTGTGAAAGTGTCAGTTCCTCATATACTACCTATTAGTAATTTAATACATTCTTTTTTGCATAGGACCACTGATGATTTATTAACTGAATGTTATGCGTAGCCCCTTAAAATTGAAGATTTCGGTTACAGAGGGAATATATTGACTGAAGGTATGTATTTATGTAAATTGTATATTGATATTTTCTAAAATTGAGTTGCTCTAAACTATAAATGGTTAAAAAGTTCTAACTGGGTGTTAGATGAGACCTGTGATGTTTATAGAAAAGTGCTTATTGGTACTAAGAATGAATTTTTATTGATTGAGGAAAATGGAGATGCTACATTTAAATTTGAGTTTTTAAAAAGTTAAAAACAAGCTTTGTTCAGATTAACCATTTTATAAATTTTTATCTCTTCACAACAGCTATAAAAATGACGAGTTGTGTTAACTATGAAGAAATGGATAGGTATGAACTTTGGATTAGTGTTATTTTGTGTCATGGTTTAGCCCCATCCAGCAACAAGGACCACGCAGTGACTCACTCCCTCCCTCTTCTCCCCCGCAGGGTAAGGAGAAGAGGGAGAAAAGGAGGGGGGAAAGGTTCATGGGTTGAGATAAAAATGGTATAACAGAACAGTGATGGAAGAGGGGAAAGAAAAAAAATGGTAAAAGAATATACAAAAGAAGTGATACAGCACAAGTCACTCTCACAACCCAATGATCCTGAGCAGGGATCACAAATTCCTGCCCCCAGCTAATGCCCATTTATATGCTGAGCATGATGCCTGTGGTATGGAATATCCCTTTGGCCAGCTTGCTGTGTCTTTGCTCCTTCTCAAGTTCTATGGGAAGCTGAAAAAGTCCTTGAGTAATATAAACATCGGTGAGCAACAACTAAGCCAGTATGTGTTATCTAGTTATTCTCATACTAAATCCAAAACACAGCTGCTAGAAAGAATATTAATTCTATCCAAGCTGAAACCAGGACATGTTGTCAGAAGCCTGAATAAGGTATCTCTCTAGTAAAGACTTACAAGGTTATTGTGGAAACTAATCTAGAGCACGGTTTTTGAAATGCGTATTGTAATTTGCAGCATTTGCTTAAGTGAAACAGTCCCTAATATTTATCACATTTGGGGGAGAATGCAGTCTGTTTTGTACTCTACAGAAAACTCCAATAAAGTCTTTGAAGACCCTGTGAAAACCCTGTGAAGAAAGGGTCAAAAATGGGGTCTTACTCAGTATAGTCAATCTATTTCTCTCCACTCTTTTGATTGTGTTGCCATTAGTACATAATAGTACAAAAATCAAACTTGAATAAAAACTTGTAATCATTCCAAGGTGTGGCTTAGGGACCTATATGATCCAGTAGTACAGATAAAAAAGTGGATTATTTGAAATATGAATAGTTGACTCTACAATGTTTTTAATTCTTCTCATGCCATTTAACTAAGGGCGTGTGAGTTACGTTGGGCAATGCAAATATAGGGGTTGGTGAGGAATATAGCCCACTTGGTTCTTTCCCTATAATAAACCTGTCCCTAGTGCACACTGTGATAGAACAGAAAAATGGAAAAACCATTCCAGTCTGCCTTTATATTAAAAATCAAATTATTTGTTCAGTGCCATTCCATAATATACACTTGCAATGCAATAAACTTCTGGTTCTCTTAATATGCAACAAACTTAAAGTTTCTGAATAATGCTCAGCTCCAAAGGTTAGCATGAGGCAGGATATTGTAATGTCACTTATTACCAGCCTATCTAGGAAAAA
Organism: Calidris pugnax; assembly: GCF_001431845.1. Lineage (NCBI taxonomy): Eukaryota > Metazoa > Chordata > Aves > Charadriiformes > Scolopacidae > Calidris > Calidris pugnax. The sequence continues at coordinate 577,721 of NW_015090796.1, forward strand.
TATGTTTTTTCAGTGAACACTCCCTAGCTTTTCTATCCCTGAACTCTTTCTCCCTTTTTCAGAATATATGCCATTAACTACTTTTCTCATTGGATGTTTTGTTTGTGCTGGTAACATCCTCCATATTGTTTCCTGGAGATGTACCAGTGAAGGGAATCTTGGGTTGGGACCACCTGCTGTTGGCTGGGTCACAGCAAGCATAATTTTTCTTACAGATTAATAGAATATAGTTGAAACGCTAAGGTTCGTTACAGAACTCTTAGCCAAAAACAGATTTCGCCACAACTCATGCTTCTGAAAGATACTCTGGCGGAGTTGTTATAGTGCTCAGTTTTTGGCAATTAAATTAAAAAATATATAGACTGAACCTTAAAAAATGGATTGTAATGTAAGTTTCTGGGTTGAATCTTATATGGCTTATTAATTTTTAACTTTGCAAAGGTTGTAAAATATTATAAAATTAATATAAGGAAAATAAAATTTGCTAAAATGTTTATGTGACCCTAGAAAAAAGTTTTTACTCCTTTTCCTTTAGCCTGTGATGTCCCTCTTTCTTTCTTTGTACAAGCTTTCAATGTAGTCTTCCTTAAAAAAAATGAGATCCTATAAAATTAATATAAGGAAAATAACATTTGCTAAAATATTAATGTGACCCTAGAATAAAGTTTTTACTCCTTTTCCTTTAGCCTGTGATGTCCCTCTTTCTTTCTTTGTACAAGCTTTCAATGTAGTCTTCCTTAAAAAAAATGAGATCTTTCCTTTTCAGTCCAGATGTGTTCTGAAGCAAGAGATTTATTTCATGTGATAGGCAAGTAGCGCACATTGTTTACCCTGTAGTTCCACTCCTTGCCTGGTTGCACAACTCATTTGAGTCTTGTAATTATGTAAGAAATACCACAGTGCGTGGTGTTCACTTGTAAGATATTTATGAATAGTTGCCTTCTTAATCGTGAAACCAAAGGCTAAGTGCTTTCTAGAGAATTTAGTAATATCTTTACAGTAGTTGTTTAAGATGGTAGGGAGGAGGAACCCCTTTTGCATCACAAATCAGCCTTTCCTTTTTGCACAGTAATTTATGACCTGGTCTGGTTCCAAAGAAAGATTTTTTTTCCCCTGTGTGAATGCATTTTGTTATGAGTCCCTCTCCCGTTTTTCAACGCTGTTGCCTTTACCATATTTTGAAATCGTATTCTTGACACAGCATCTTTCCAGAAGAGATAATCAAATGTATTATGGTTCTCCATGAATATTCTTGAATCACACGCAAATGGTATTTCCATGGTATATACAGACTAACAGTATAGGGGTAAATGAACTTCACCATGAAGTACGAGATATTGTTTCATGAGCTGCAGGACTTTTAGTTGCGCTGTGATAAGGAGCTTCAGGATGGAGTGTGAGAGTATAGTTTAAGAGATCCTTCAGAAGAAGGAAGTTCCTTTTACTGTAACCATTCCTTTATTTTCCTTTCTTTCTTCTTCAGCAACAATGGAAAGGTACATTAAAAAATCTAGCTTCCATGGTAGTTACAGAACTGCAAACCCATTAGACACAAGGTTTAGTTTTGTACAAGTATTTTAATTACTGTTAAGTGGATGTGATGTAGGCGCTCTTTTGTATCAGTCAGTATGTTTGTACTGTAATATACTGTTCTACAGATGTATTTCCTGTTTCCTACTTCCATAGTGTTTGGCTTAAATGCTAAATGATATATAATCTGTGCTTATTTGATGCGTAAGGCTAGCTGTATCAGTTATGAATTCTGCTCTGGATTCAAACTGATAGTTAACTAGAAGTCAAGACATAGTCAAGACTAAGCACTTTATCTGAGAGGCTTAAATCAATGTCCTTTTACTTAAAAATAAGAATACCACTGGTCTGTGTTACTACATAATTTTTTTCTCCTTTAAGTGATCTTTTGATCAAATCCTTTTAGAATAAAAGAACATACAGGTCCAAACTGATGCATGCCTCATATGGTAGAATCAATATACTGCTGAGTATCAAAATAGTGCTTTGGCTAGCAGTGCTAAATGAGAAAAGTACAGTAAGCTGTTAAAGCTCTTAGTCTTCACTAGGAAGAAAAACAGGGTAAGAAAGCAAGCAGGAGGATGTCTTGCCATGAAGATGAGTGATCATGGAGAGCCAGTTGCGAGCCCAAACTGTTAAAAGAACATTAATACGCTGCTGTATTGCTAAAAAGAAAAATTTTCTTGTTCTGGAACTCTAGAAACCATCTAGGCATGTAGCTATGCATTTCATAGTGGTGTTATGGATTTCTCAAAGACAGGCTTTTATTGTTTTGGTGTATTCTGACTTTACCAAAGAATCTTTTAAACCAGCTTTGATTAGTCTAAAATTAGGCCTGTGCATGAGGCAGGCAATCTGAGGTGTTTAAACAATACTTAACATGAGTCTTCTGATGGCAAGCAGCTTGGTAATTCTCTTTTCTTTTTTTATAACTAGTGATGCTTCAAACCTGGTTGCAACTTTAAATAAGTCAAAATACTAAGAAGCAATAGACTTGCAGATGATTAGAGGGACTGATGTGTCTATGTGAAGAAAATATTTTATATAAAAATGTATTATGCTTTGATTATCCACATAATCAAATCCACATAAACTTCAAATAGAATGCTAATTATATAATACTGTGCCTCATCAGAGAAATCAATTATTTTTAAACTGATATATGTGAAGCAGCAACTTACATTATCAAGCTTACTTTGAAGGCAAGCCAACAGAGAGGAAAATGATTACAGATCATATTCTTTTGCAGAAGCTTATTTGCCTTGAACATATTTCCTGTTGTCAAGTGCTAACCTTTCTTAGATTGTTGCGGATGTGGTTGAATATAAAGTTGTCCTCCTTGAAATTCTGATTTATATTACATGTTAGCAGCAACCATTCGGTCAATCTTATAAATGTAAAATGATCTTGAAACAGATCCTGTGAGATCTACAAAATTGAAATTATTTGTATAATCTTTTTCTTAATTCAGTTAGCTTATGACATCCAATTGTCACCTCTTGCAAGCAATTTTTTCTTTGACTTGAAAGTGCTGGCTTCTTTAAACACAATTACAGTTGTTGGTTTGCTAATCCTGTGAGTCAATCTACGCTAAACAAGAAGCTTATATCAAACCCTTGGCAGCTTCAGTGAAAATTAAAAAGCATGCTTTACTGTAGAGATTGTCAAGAGTGGAAATAATATTTGTCCAGTCGGACAGCTTGCTTTTGTAGTCGCTAAATGAAAGTTGAGATTCTGTCTCTTCCTTGAAAGCTTCTGTGTCAAGAAGGTAATTTGGACTGTTTGTGGTTTGACAGGGATTATTAAAATCAGATGAAGTGAAGGGAAGGAAGTGTGAGAAAGCAAAATTGACAGTGACACTCTCTATTATTTGCAGCTTGGATCATGATGACTATGTTGATATGATAGATTCTAAATGTTAGGTTCGCTGTTGGGATATGTTAAGCAGCAAATACAGTAAAATGCAGTATAGATGATTTTTCTGACACAAAGCCATCCAGCATTTATTTTCATTGGGAAATTTGAGAGGGGGAGTATAGCAGAAAATGAAAGGATAGAGGGGCAAATGGAAGGAAAAAGGGAGTGGTTCAGAAAGAATTTAATTTTCTCCTTTGTGATTTGATTTAAGCAGCAACTCTTTATCCTTTTTTGAGTTCATACAGCTTGCTGGTATACTTCAGAGGGAATAAAACTGAGGATTAAGAATTGATGGAACAAGTCATAAAATTTCTTTTTCCAATGACTTGAATTTTGGTAGGAATTTTTTAGCATTAATAGTTTTGCATAAAGTGAGCTCAAGTCTTAAAGACTGCTGTTTCACATCAATTTTTCATTACTTGCATCTTGCATGTTATTTTTAAATAGTGATCTTTTCTGCCACTCGGAGGTAAATAATTTAAAAACTTAAATTATTGCAATATTCATATAGCTGAATTTTTAATTGCTGGAGATACATTAGTTGCACATTCTATGCGTCTTTTGGTGTCTGGTGAATATGCAATGCATTATTTAATCTTAATCCTTTGTTTTATCTCTTGGTTGTATAGGTAAACTTTCAATTTTTGAATAGCCAAGTTAGTGCAGAAGGAAGACATCTGATTAGCCAAGTTTGGAGGTTGCTCTCCTTCTATGTGGTTTCCTTTTCTGTTTTCCAGTACGGGAACTTTGTGAAAAATTCTATTTTGGGGCAATTTTTAGTATAGAGTCCTACGATTTTATAGGAAATTAGAGAACTGAAAGGAGAATAAGTGACACATGAAAGTCTTTGCTGTTATTTAGCATAGCTTCATATCTTTCAAGCAACATCATGCCATGTTTGAACAGTTGAGCCTTACAGGGTCGTGTGTCCCGTCTCTCATCTTCACCCATCTTCACCGTGAAGTGTATTAGCATCCGGAGTGATTCATCTCCCAGAACAAAAAGGGTGAGGGAGCAGAATGACTGAGGGAAAAGAGGTGACACAGAATTGTTCGCTGACTTGTAAAACGTGGGCTGTCACGAGAGAAGAAGGTGGAGTTGAAAACAGCGTGGGGAAGCTGGTAAAGGGGTAACGGAGCACACACAACTCGTGGTGTGAGAGGAGGGTGCCAGACCCTGACGTGGGTCAGGGTTTATGTGGAACACAGATAACCACCCTGAAATAAGAGAGGACTGAAAATGTGTCAACAGGACAATCTCTAAGGGAGGTGAAAAACACTGCAGAGAGCTGCTCCTGTGCAAGAAATGAAACGCGTAGTTCTGTAGTTGCAGAAGCTGGTCCTCGTACTATCAAAAAGTTAGATTAGCATTAAAAATTTTTGTTTTGATGGAAGTACGTACCAGCCTGAGGTCCTGCTGTGGTTGATACTAAGCGTGGTGAAAAACAGTACTTAATCAGAAGAGCTCACAATTTAAATAGGACAAAGGAAAAGGGAGGAAAGAAATACAATTCCTGTTTTCATCACATTTAAAGAATTTAAAGTAAGTGATGTACCCAACTCCTGCTCTGTAGTGGAGTTAGTGGTATGTAGCAGAACGAGGAACAGAACTCTAGTCACATGAGTGTGACACTTGCAACTGAATTTAAGTGTGTGTATATCATTTAGGGAGTTAGAGACTTGTGTTGGTAGAAAGAAAATAAATCAGGCCGATTTCACACTTTGAAACTATACTAGTTTGACATTAATGAACAATATATGCATGGTACTTAGTTGTTATCAGTCGTTATGACACAAGATTAAAACAGTTAGTACTTAGCTTATCCTAAAGTGTGAGTATATGGTACTCACACTTGATGGCTTGGGTCCTTGATGGTCTTAGTTACTGAAGCAGCCAGCCTCGAGCTCTGTAAGGAGTGTGAGAAACACCGACTCACATCTTAGAATTTAAAGAGGACAAAGTCACCGAAGCAAAGGTTAAAAATAATAATTTATTAATACGAAACAGCGCTGAATCGGGTGCACCAAAAATAGATGCACGATGATCTTTCAGCTTTCAGGTATTTTATACCTTTATCCCGGCCGCTTGAGTCTCTGTCTCCCTTCTCATGGGCTGAGAAGTTGGAGCTCACATTCTTCCCCACCGCTTGACCTATTACAGGTTTATTTTGCACTTTTTCCCATATAAGGCACACACACACCTATTCTATGAAATCATCATCCTAAACACGCCTTTGATTAGTTGATTATGCTACATGTTATTTCAGAGTCTTTGCTACCATCTACTTGGCAGATTTACCAGACTGGTTTCTTTGGCCTTATTGATACTCCCCTCCCCTCTGGGTTGCTGTGTGGAAGGCGGTGTTGCGGTCTGTTTCTCTTCCCCTGGATAACGCCCTGCCAACAAGGATCCCTTGACAGAGCAAGGGCATTTCTGGGGATTAATTGGATACAATTTATTAGACTCTACTATTACTAAGGCTTCTTTGTTAGTACTATCACACTAACAATGATACATCAATTAGCTGAAGCAAAACTTAGCTTATTTCCCACAGGAGGGAAAGCATGAACCCAATAAGCAACTTCTCCCCATGTTATTTTCTCTGTATTTGATGCTTCTTACCATCCTCCTCAAAGAGATTGGGAGGATCTCATTTGCTCTCAACATAATTTATTTTATTTTTTAGGCTCAGGACTTCCTCTGGTTTTGCCAGACTTCCTTTCCCTTTATTCTGCAGGATTCCTCTGGTTCCAACAGACATATCAGTTGGTTTATTTGTATATTTTTCTCTTATCTTGCACATTTTCCTGTTTGCACATGTTTTCTTGAGCAGCCATAAGTTCCTGTTTGCTCCTTTGCAGCTGGGTGCTTCTCTTTAGCAGAGTTAGGGAATGCTTACACATTTTCACAGATCATGCTGTTAGTAAGAAGTGTTACAACGCTACGGGATGCTTATGCACTGTCAGCAGCTATGCTGGTTTTCTAGTAACCTCGTGTCTCTTTTCAGTGGAAGGAAATACTAATTGTGCCTCACTTGAGGTGGTGGGGGTGGGTTTGCTGTGCCCAGAAATGTGGGTTCAGCAGCCAGTTGCAGGTGTGAGGGGGCATTCTGATGTTGACACCGGATGCGAGGTGACAGAGACAGTCACTTTGAAGGCAATTGGAAGGATTTTCCATTTTCCTCCCCTAATAAATGGGGAACCAACAGTGACAAACGCCATACTTCCATATTACTTCTGTATCCCCACATCATCATTCAGTGCTGGTATTGTTTAAATGCTTTGTGCACAAGTACTTCCAAGTGCAGAATTTATTTTTTTTTAAATAAAACAAATTATAGAATACTTAATTTAAAATTTGCATTTAACATTTAAAATTCAGGTTACAGTTAGTGTGGACTTAGTCTAGGTTAGTTAGGGTCGGAGGAGGGCTGCCTTACCTGAATGTGCAGAATTTACCATGTTACTCAGCCAAATGCTCCTAATTTTGAAAATATCTGTAGCGTGTTAGAATCCATTTCTGTCTCCTCACGTCTGCTCTATATGAAAGGGGAGATCAGTTGTATCAGGCTATGTTTTCTAATGTCTTTCTGTGGAATTAGTCTGAAAAGCGAGGAGAAAGAAATAATAAACTCAAACCCCAGGATTTCAGTATTTAAAGTGTTTCCAAGTACAAAAATTATATTTGTTTAGAACACAGATCAGAGGAGGTGCTTCTGGCAGAAGTGAATATGAATTATTTTGTGTAGTTCCAGAGTTAATTTCAGATTCCTCATTGCTTGTTCATGTTACTGTGTAATATTTCTACTGAGTTCTATTCTTAATATAAACAACACAAATGCATTTCACAATTTATACAACATAGTATTTTTACCGCAAGTGTAATGTGTTCACATTTTGGCATAGCTGAGTCTATTTGTGATTAGCAGAAGTCCACTTTCCACCCCCACAAAGATTTATTCAGCCAAATGTAAGGGAAGGGGCCTGGAATTTTATCCTGAAGATATGTGGTAAGAAATGGAGATAAAGGTCACCAAAAGCTTTCAGTGGGGCTCTACAGAGGCCATGGTCAGCAGAATCTAGTGCACACAGTGGTGAAACATTTCTTGTTGATGTCTAAGGGATAATCTCCCCTTTACGTTCCTTGTCAGTGTTTTATGGAAAGGACTGATTTGTTTTGATAGTATATGTGGTGGCTGTTGTTTCCAGAACCACTGGAGCTAGAAACTAATATTGTATTTTGGTAAAGTACCCCGTGAGTCTCCTGCCTGTTTGTGATACCAGTTGTTAAAGGCTTGTTGAAATAGAAAAGTAATGTGAGCATAAAAGATTTTAGAACCAGGACATTGTACTAAATAAGCATTTTCAGTATTTTTAAAACATCTTGGTAGGCTGTCAAAGTGAAATAAATTTCCACATTTCAGAAGTTACATAAATGAAATTTTCCTTAAATTAAGTTGAATAAAAAGAACATGACAAACATCGGCATTTTGTTGATTGTCCCATCATAATTATTTTTATACTAGATAGAATCTGCTTCTTATTTACTTTACTTTTCTTATTTACTTCTTATCTATCTAGCCGGGACTCCTATATCTGTCACAAGGGTTTTAGGAAAATGCTGAGACCTCTTTAATAGTTTTGAATGGAGATATTTTTTTTTGAAACACTGAGAAGTTCTAAAACTTAACCTCTGAAAGAATGGATTCCTGTGTTGACTTACTAAATTATGTTCATCTGCAGTAGTATGAATAGCATCCACGTTCACTAATTACATCTTTTTGACCAGTGACCCACAAGAGAGTGACAGTTATTTTCTGGCATCTATTCTGGTGTCCGTCATAATGATGTGAACATGATGATTAACTTGCGTATTTAGAAGAGTTCAGGAGTAGCAGCCTGAAATTACAGGTGATTTAACTTAGATCTTATAAATAAACGTCTAAAACCTGAGTCAAAATCCACAGTAGAATTTGTAAGAAAGATAACAATGAATATGTGGTATTAAGAAATGGGTTGCTTCAAATGAGGGTAGAGTTTATTGTCAGTAAAGAGACTAAACTTTGAGGAGGAAGTCCTTTGGACTCTAACCCAGGCAAGGCCTCGGTTTTCTTCTTTTCCTTGTTTACACCAATTATGCAAGTTCTTACTGTGTTTCATGGCAGATTTTCGACAAGAGCTGAGCAGTTTATCTACACATACTTTATCAAATCTTATATTTTATCTTGATACCAGTTAAAAGGTGAACTTTAAATAATAAAATGTAAGCCTAACACAAAAAATACTATAATCTGTGTTGAATTAATATTTGGGTGTGGAAGGCTGATTAAATGGTCAAGGAGGTTGAGTTTCCAAATAAGTCAGGTAACTATTAGTAAAGTTTGTCAAGAGCTTTCTTTTCTACTTCTATTATTTTTACCTAAACTTTTCCATCTTTTTCCATGTCCTTGGGGGTATTCAGTTTTAGAAAGTGACTTACTATACTGCTTTCTGAAGATGAAATAGGCCTGTAGATTGAAAAGCTATGAGCCACAAACTGCTCTGTGATCTAGGAAGCCAAGATAAGTTACACGTGGAATCGTATTGTCTTCCTCTTTTAAAATAGTGATGCCGTTTATGTTTGATTGAGTACAAGAATATATGATGGTCTGTGGAAAATCGTGAGACTTGGAAGTGATCCCTGGGTCATACAACAGCTATTCCAAGGTAGAAATACTAGCTGGATGTTGTGAGAACTAACAAATACCCTTTCAGAACCACTCACGTGCCTTTTTTGCCCTCGTCCTTTTTGATAGTTACCGTCTATCTTTTCCCAACATGTGGCAAGGAGATTCAGAATATTTGTATTCTTTCTGCCTTTGTTGTGCTACTTCAGCAAAGCCAGGAGACTTACTTTCACTGTCTATATATTCTCAAACAGAAATGGACTTTTCCCTAAAAGATGTATCTCAAAATAAGAAATAAGAAGTTTGTTCACTTAGGCTTGGAAATATTGAAGATAATTTTTGTATTTTTTTATTAGCACCAAAGTCTGTACAAAACCACGGTAGTGGCTTGAATGGAACTGAAGGTTTGTAAAGAACTTCCCCAACCTTGTAGTTTCTTCTAGTCAGCTATTTGAAATTATCTGACTGGAATATAAACAGAAAACAGAATCTTTATAAAATAATCTAAAAAACAATCAGTGCTACAAAAATGTAATTTTTCAAATATTTAACTTACACAGTTTATTAAAGTGTAACTGTCTAATAAATATAAGAAAATATAAGCGTGTAATTGTGTAAGTTTAAGAAAGTGTGTATTTATGAACTGTTAATAAGTTTGCTCTATTTAAGCATCTTCCTAAAAACTATGTAATAGCTCTTTAAAATTATAGTTTATCTATTTTTTTTTTCTTCTTACATCTTCTTCAATAAGTATTGCACCCAGATTAAATCTCAATGGACTTTCAGTATTCTGAAGTCCAGCACACAAAGATCTGGCCTTAGTTTCTCATTCTGAGCTATCCATAACACCCATACTTTATATCTTTCAGGCCATAGTAACCATAGTCTATTGTCCTATTTATCTGTACTTTGGCCAATACCTAAGTCTAGGCATAAGTGGTAGGTGAGAATAAAAGGCTAGGTAAGAAACCTGAGCTTTTGAGGATTTGCTTGCCCACTCAGCCTGCTGTGAGCACCGGAGGTCCAGCTGGATGTGAGGAACACAGCCAGTGAAAAATATGGTATGATTTAAAAGACTCTGTAACTCTGGGGGACGCCAGCAACTGGTGTAATTGGATTATTTTGTCAGTGGTGACATTTGGTTATGAAGAGAGAAAGAAATGATGTTTTATTTATAAAAGGTTTCTTTTTAAAAAAAAAAAAAGTTTTAAAATATCTACCAAAAATTTACTTGCAAAATGTATATGACTTACTGCATTAAATTTTATTTATAGAAGTGCACGATTTGTTATGTAATTTAAGAGTTCTAAATAAAAATTGGCTCTCAGTGTCTCACTTGGATCTTTTTCTGAAAAATAGTGAAAACTGAAAAAATTTATAGTCAAATATTATTTCTTAACAAAAACTTCACTATTTAAAATAATTTGATGTGCAACATGTTAGATGACACATTCACAATATTATCGGTAATGCATTCAATATAATTAAATGGGACAATATGCAACCTTTTTAGTATGATTTTTAAGTAGGCTTTAAGAATTCCATTAATTAAGAGAGGAAAAAATTAAAGCAACAGGAACAAATCAGAGAATATACAACTTCTTTTCCCTCTTCTTCCCTTCCCCTCTTCCTCCCTTTCTCATCTTGCATACTGCTTAATTACAAAGATCTTGGAAAACCTGTTTTGAAGAATATATCTAAATTGGGGGTAAACAATTTCTCAATAACTATCTTTCAAAGTGAAAATGAAATAAATATTGTTCTGTTTTGATAATTAAAAACTGTCTATTCATTAATTAATCTTAGAATCTGTACAATCAAAAAATCTCTTTTATGTTCTTTTTAAGATCTTATTTGCATGCCAAGTATTAGCAAGTCATCGGCAATTTTTAGCAATGTGACATGATTATTAAACACCTAGAAAATGAGTAACAACCTTTGTCACAGAAAGACATTTTTATTTTTATAATTTATTGAACTTTGCACAGGAATTTCTACAAGGAAGAACATGTGGGCCTTAAGCAGATCATCCTTTTTTCTTTTTTTTTTTTTCTTGTTATTTATCATATATTGTCAAACTTCAGTGATGATTAAGGTAGAAGACTTGAGTCAAGAGTTTTTATTAAGCATCCCAGATTTGTATTTTGATTGTCAGCTGAAAGAAGTACAATTCTTGAGGGAGGGGCTTGGAGGGCAGTATTTGCAAACAGTTAAAGGCAGTATCCCTTGCCATTTCTCATGGTATATGTATTAATGTTTAGGCCACTATGCACCTGGGATTGCTTCAGTTCCTCTCTGTTACTTAAAACAATGATGCTGTTCCCAACCACATCATAGTCATGAGAGTTTCGTGTCTTCTGCAGTTCTAAGAATCCACACATATCTTCAGATAGTTTTCTTGACTTTCTTGATGTTTTTTTTCTTTGTGTCTGTGTTTCTTCTTACGCAATATGAGGCAGTGTTATGCAAAGTAATGTTTTGAGGACTTGCTCAGGAACCCAGACAAAGAAGGTGACATGCTTCTGAGATTCAATGGAGAAGCATCTGTCTGCACCAGTGTGCCCAGGTGGCCAAGAAAGCCAATGGCATTCTGGCTTGTATTAGAAATAGTGTGACCAGCAGAAGTAGGGAGGTGATTATGCCCCTGTATTCAGCACTGGTGAGGCCACACCTCGAGTGTTGTGTCCAGTTCTGGGCACCTCAATCCAAGAGAGATCTGGAGGTGCTGGAGCGAGTGCAGAGGAGGGCAACGAAACTGGTGAAGGGCCTAGAAGACAAATCATATGAAGAGTGGCTGAAGGAGCTGGGGCTGTTTAGTGTGAGGAAGAGGAGGCTGAGGGGAGACCTCATCACCCTCTACAACTACTTGAAAGGACACTGTAGAGAGGTTGGTGCTGGTCTCTTCTCACAGGTAATTAGTGACAGAACGAGAGGGAACGGCTTCAAGCTCCAACAGGGGAGGTTTAGACTGAACATTAGGAAGGAATTTTTCACCCAAAGAGCGGTCGGGCATTGGAACAGGCTGCCCAGGGAGGGGGGGGAGTCCCCATCCCTGGCTGTGTTTAAGGGCCGTTTAGATGCAGTGCTGAGGGACATGGTGTAGGGGAGGACTTTGTAGAGTAGGGGAGATGGTTGGACTCGATGATCCCAAGGGTCTCTTCCAACCTCAATGATTCTATGATTCTATTCTATGATTCTTCGTACGTTGTGTGCCACTCACTTAGGTTCTTATCCTGAGGGAGGTTTCCCTTGGTTCAAGGAGGCGAGGAGTCAAGCTGACACTCCTGGATGCAGCAGAGGTTAGTCATCAGTACTTAAAACCACTTTGAACATACTTGTTTAGTGTACATGATGCAAAAGTGTCTCAGAGTCTCCATCAAGTTGCTTTTTCAGCTTCTGCCTTTTGGAGGTGTTTTGTGTTTAAAACATTCCAGTTGTGATTCATCTGCCAAACAGCAAGTGTACACACATCCTGTGTGTAATTTAGTTGTCCCAGGACAACCCATTCCTGCAGTCAGACAATAGGGAGCTTTTTAGAGACGTGTTCTCATATTTGGTAATGTGTTTTCCAAGTGCTGTATCTAGATATCTCTGCAGTCCCTTGCTAGTAGATGCCTTTACCGTAAGTGTAAGGCACATTGTGTTCATCTCTAGATCAGGCTTTGTCCTGCTCACTCGTTCAGTCCCTTTTTGCAAAAAGTCCTTGGAGACTTTCTTTCCGTTCTTCCCAAGGCCTCCAGATAGCACAAATCAGAATCCGGATTATCCACAGAGATGGTAATAGCTGTTATCACTGAACGCCGAAATCAGGAGACACAGAGGGGTGTCTCTTATCATGCTCCCTACAGAAGGACTGATGACTCATACAGCTTTGAGAGGTACCAACGTCATGCTGTCCCTGACATTTAAGGATCTGAGGTCATCACTTTCCATGCTTTCCAGTATCATGGCATCTTTGGTTAGGAATATCTAATGTTTGAAGGCTTTGCCTCTTATATTGGATTACAAATTCTGTGTAAATTCATCAGAGTCATTTAACGGGGATTGTTTTTTTTCCATTTGTGCAACTATTTTCCTGAAGTTTATTATAACTTAATTATATTTGAGTCTTCTACCCCTTTGCAAAACTTGGCTGAAATTGAGGAGAGGGTGCACCTGGGACAGCACGGAGAAAGACAGATTCACAGACAATGGGTTTTTTTCAAGGAGAGAGAAACAGAAGCTTAGCAGTGCTTTTGGAGTTAAAAATCATAGGTGAATAAGAAGCAGTATGTGACTGCAGTACCCTCTAGTATCATACTGACATAGTTAGCATTAGGCAATATGGCATGAAACCTTTACAAGTTGAATTATGCCAGCAAAAACAAACTTTTGATTTAAGAAATGAAATATGTTTTAATTTAAAAAAAGAAAAATGAAATAAATGTTTCATATTACCCTGTGTAGAATTTGGTAAGAAGCTTTAATAATAGTATTTTGGGGAAAAATAAAATCCTTGACATTTATACTACTAAATAAGCCTTAAAGATTGTGACTATCAGCTTGGACCCACTTAAGAGGCATTTCTATGGAGAGTTTCTGTGTTTCGTTTTTATAAAATTGACATTTTTCAAACTCTCAGCTTTAAATTGACAAGTAATGGAAGAAAATAGAAAGTGCGGGAGTGAAGGGACTGAAATGGCAGCCTACCTTTAAAAGCTGTGGTCACAGAATTTTTTTGTAATTCTTTTTAAATATAATAGTTTCATTGGAAGGCTATTTCCTGTTAAAATTCTAACAACTCTGTGTCTGATCTACTGAACCATAAGACCTCAAAGGTCTTGAAATTTCTTTCCTTTAAATACCATTGTCCTCAAAGAGTATTGTGTCCGGATGGAGGATTTTTTCCAATAAACAAGAAGAGAAAAGGCTTTTATGGTCTAGTGTAGAGGTAGCTAGTATGTATTTGTAAGGTTTTTCGTTTAAAATGGTCTATGCTAGGTTCCTTACCAGTGTGTTAAAAGATTAGTTCCTTCAGTACAGTCCTTATAAATCTGTGCAATTTTAGACATTAATGACAAGCAAGATAGGAAGGCTGTAGCAGGTGTTTTTGAGAGCATAGTTCTGAGAGGGATGTGGGGGTTTGTAAAGTATTGTCTCTTCTTTCTGAGTTTATAAGTGACAGAAAGTGAGAAAACTCACTTATTATCCCTAAATAGCATCTCTTATTGCCACAATTGGAAAGACAATTCTGCAGCAGATGTACCGTTAGTCTCACACATCGGAGATATCTTACATTCTTGTCCTTCAGGAAAAAAACACAATACCAGGCAGTCTTTCTGGGGAAAGTAATTGCTGGTCTCAGACATTTTCTCGTACTGGTATGCAAGATTTACTCAATACTTAATGATCCTCAGCTTTAGCTGTAGAAAATACATCAAGTGCTCTATGCTATTCTGAAATTATTCTATTTATTGTATATTTTCTTGGCAAATAACATTAGTCAAAAAAAAAGGAATGATAAGAAAACATACAGTAGGTATTTCTTACTAGGCTTCTAAGAATCTCTTGTCTATGTGTTAGTGATTACTTTAGTCTACTGATTAGTAATTATTTTTGTAATTTAAAAGTATTTTTAAAACATCCATCATTCATAAAGCATATCCATTTGACAATGAGATTGATTGATGTAGTCTTAATCGGGCATAATCGGGGAACTTTTGCTGCGTTTGTGTGTTATGTGGCAATGGCAGAAAAGTGGATTATTGAATATAATAATTATTCTCCTACTCCGGTCTGGTGAGACCCTACCTGGAGTACTGCATCCAGCTTCAGGGTCCTCAGCACAGAAGGATATGGACCTGTTGGAACAGGTCTAGAGAAGGCCATGAAGATGATCGAAGGTGCTGGGAGGGCTGGGAGGGGGGCTGAGAGAGTTGGGGGGTTCAGCCTGGAGAAGAGAAGGCTCCGGGGAGACCTCAGAGCCCCTTCCAGTCCCTCAAGGGGCTCCAGGAGAGATGGGGAGGGACTCTGGATGAGGGAGGGGAGCCCTAGGAGGAGGGGGAAGGGTTTGACCCTGCAAGAGGGGAGATGGAGCTGAGATGTGGGGAAGAACTTGTTTGGTGTGAGGGCGGTGAGAGCCTGGCCCAGGTTGTCCCGAGAAGCTGTGGCTGCCCCATCCCTGGAGGGGTTCAAGGGCAGGTTGGAGGGGGCTTGGAGCAGCCTGGTGTGGTGGGAGGTGTCCCTGCCCAGGGCAGGGGGTGGCACTGGGGGGGCTTGAGAGTCCCTTCCAACCCAAACCATTCCATGATTCTATTAATTTTTTTGGTAAGGCCTTAAACCATATCAAAAGAAGACAGCATTGCGCCAGGTTTATCTGTTGTGTTTTGTTTTTTTTTTTAACTTACTAAATATAATAGAACTACAGGAACACACGCACACAAAAAAAGAATTCTATGAAAAGAGGCATCTTGAATCCTTCTTTTATCTCTGCTAAAGAAAGCCAGAAGGGGAAAAAAAAGAAAAAAGGCACACTTGTATACAAACTCCTGTTTTCACACTTACAGTTTTGGTCACTGTGAAGACCGATAAGAAGGCAGGGAAAGCCACTGACTTTTCACAAGTAGGATGCTTAATGTTTGTGTAATTCTTCTGTAAGAATGGCTTGTTTATAAATATAGAATCTTGGATGTTGTACACCCTGGGATTCCAGCTGCAGGGTTACTCGCTGAGAGACAAAGATGATACAGGACTGTTTCACTGAAGAGCTACTCAGAAAATGGCCATTTCTTCTCTTCTGAAGGTTATGAAATCATGTTATGCTTTATTCCTTTCTTCTGACATAACTCCTCAGGAGTTTCCTTGCAACTCCAGATGGCATGTTCCTCTTTTGAAGTCACTGCCTTTGACCAATAGTGTTTGATTAAGTTCATGTAAATGAGAATTCTCTCCTTGTCTTTGAACATCTCTTACCAGTCCCAAATAGCAGGAAATCTAAAAAAGCAGTGCTGATTCCTTTGCTTTATATTCTCAACATTTTGTGTGACTCAAAGGATGGGGGAGAAGCAGTAGGGAGAACTCATGGATCTTAGTTTTAAATTCTCGCATGTACATATGCCTGGAAAACAGGACTAAGCAATATAGTTCCAAAAACCCACAGATATTAAAAATAATAGCATATGCTATTTGTCAGAAATGTGTATTAGTATAGGAAGATTTCTAACTACATATCCAGTCCTTTTTCAAGGCTTTAGACAGTATCGATGATTCAATGGCTGATACAGCTGCCTTAGATCAGAGAACTGCATTCTGATACTACAGCTTTAGGTAGAAAGCACAGCTTTCCATTTCATCCACAGTGAGCTCTGTGTTTCTTCAGTCCCACTGTGGGTTATATCTTATTCCCACTCTTTTTATTTGCTGTGTCTTATACTGGCAGAATTTGGGAGAAAAACTGTGTTCAATACAGTTACAAATTTAATTATAGATATTGAGAATTTCTCTTTGAAATACATAAAGGAAAATGTGTTATGTATGTGGTGAATAACCGATGAATATAAAATTAACATTTAAATATAAGTTTGTGACAATAGCAAATATGGAAAGTCTGCAGGGGGGACATTAAAAGATGTTTCTAATAAAACTTGTTTCGAAGTAACTTGTGGCATTCAAAATATTTTTTAAATACTATCCTCATGAAGACTATTTTTTATATGCATTAAATGTTTTCTTTCACTAGAAGTGTATGGTATTCTTTTTGTAAAGCTGTGTATGCTTCAGCGAAGTGTGGGAAATTTGTGAATATAAAAATTATTGGAAAATTAAAAGATAGATTTTTGATATCTGCCTTTTAGCAGAACGAAAAATGGGTCATGTTCTTTTATAGACAGATTTTGTAATTTCTTCCTTTTCTTTTACCAATCTTTATTTTAAACAGTGATACAATTTTTAAAGGGTTTTTGCCACAGAAAATTGGGTAAGAAGCTTTTGCTGTGTCAGAGCAGGGCCTGAGAAAGTAGAATTTTTAAATGTATTTATTGTGTAAGCTCTGTGTGGTTTCCAAATAAACTTTAAATATTCAGGCGATAAGGAGTCCAGAACAGTAGGAATTTCACATTGAATAGTATTATCTCGAGCCATTGCCATCCCTGTTGCTGCCTGCTGTGCGATTGCAGATGACATCTCCTGTGCTGTAGAGCGGCTGGGAGCAGTTGTGCAACTAAAGATAGATAAAGGAAATCATTGTTAAGATGATGGTTTGAAAGTGTAAGCTGAGTGATGAAAAATCTTGTCAATTCTCTCATCCCCTTTTAGTTTTACAAGGATGCTAGGGCAATAAAGAGATATCTCCTGTAAGATAAGAAGCAGCATCAGAAAAAAAAGCTTCAATGGTTTGGCGAGCTCTCTGTGCATATAGTGCTGCAGTTTGAAATATCCCTGTTTTCAAATCACGAGTACGTTGACATCCTTTTTTTAAAGTAGTGCAAGTGGTAATAATTTTCTTTTATTGTCCTGGATATGGGTGGAATGAGAGCTCTTGGGGTGAATCTCATATAATGTTAAAGTAAGTTTTCAAATATTTAGATTGATTTAGATTGTAAAGTAACAGTCCAGAAAATTTGATTGCTGTGGTACTTGGATTGCACTTAGACAAAGCATTTTGTGCTGAAGTTTCGAATATTATATGTGGAAAAAAATGTTGCTTAATGAGCTGTAAAGTAACAGTCCAGAAAATTTGATTGCTGTGGCACTTGGATTGCACTTAGACAAAGCATTTTGTGCTGAAGTTTCGAATATTATATGTGGAAAAAAATGTTGCTTAATGAATAAATGTATTAGGTAATAGTTTTTAAATATTTCATAGGTACAAGTTATTGTTTCAATTCAAAATATAAATAATTTCTTAAAAGTTACCTTGAAATATACTAATGGTAATATTTGAAGTATTTGGATATGTGTCTCATTACATAGGAGCCAAAATTGTACATTGACATTAACTGAAGGAAATTAATGACGGGTCATGGGTTCTTTAACTCTTGAATGACTTTTTAAAGACTGAATTCTGGAGTTGAATGTGATTTGGTTTATACAAATCATGGTTTTGAAATTAGTGATTTTAACAAAACAATGTCAGTCTGCTGGTTTTCTTAGCCACTAAAGAGGTTTGTTTACACATGTGTGCGAGTTGTGGTGAATAACAGAAATTATGATATAATAAAAATATTTTTTCTGTAGCAAATTATGAAGCTAAATTATCATAATGACATTGTAGGATTTTTTATACAAACTTCGTATATAATTCTCTTTGTCAAACCATTTATTGTAAAATTATTTGCGTTCATTTAATTAAGATTATTAATTGTTAACTTTCAGTCTCGTGGTATAGATCTTTTATATATTGCCTCATATTCTGGCCTTAACAGGTTAGACATACTAGGAATTACGACTTTCTACCCAAGTATACATCATTTACCTAATATGACACCCCATGAATGGTTTGTTGCATTAAATATCTGCCAGTGCTTAAGTAGTAGATTGAAACCCTAATAGTTTGTTTTGTCTTTTTTCTGGAAACCTACTGTATAATTTGCTCAAGTAGGTGCTATAGAGCTCAAAGACAGATCTCTTTGGATCTGCATTGTATAAAGTGGTATACTGCCTAAGGCTTCCTATTTTACTTAGAGCTTGCATAAATGTGCAACAGGGCATTTGAAAACCCATGAAGGTTTAAAGTGCAGTTGGAAGTTCAATAAAGTATGGTCAAACATTATGACAAACCATAAAGTCTAACTTTAAGCTTTTGCTTTAGCTCTATGATTTTCTTGGACGCATATATGCTTCTTTTTTTCCAAAGGGCCTGACAGCCCAGCTAATTAATTTTCCATTAGACTTCAGCAATTGATTCTGAGGAAACTCCAGGCAAACTGAGGTTTGAAACTGTATTTATGGTTTTTCTCCCCTGCCAAGGTGTTCTGTCTAACTATAATACAAAATTTGCCCGCCATTCTCCATGGTTGATGCTGTCCAGTGATATCTGAAACCCTCTGAAGTCAAAACAAGAATCTTAAGTGACTGAAGTGCCATTGGGAAATAAAGGAGTAATGGTACTAAGTATTTATCAATAAATAAGTCTATCAACATTTACAGAGTTTCTAAAAATGCTGGAATGGATTTGTGTGCTGTAAACATTACCTAGTGATGTTTCACCTGGTGTAATTAAGGACTTATAATTTATATTTAAAAAGAAGAGTGTCTGTGTCAAAAAGTGGGATATGTCTGTTAGCTGCGTATCTACAGTATGCTAGACTATAATCTATACTTAAATATTCTGGTTTATACACATAAGAGGTATATTGTACATAAATTCAACAACAATGCTCATACAAAAATCTGGTGTAGGCCCACATAACTTTGACAAACTATATGTCTGAGAATAAATGCTTGCTACAGTAAATATAAACATTACAAACTAATCTTGGAAATGCTGTGGAATTTCTCATGTGTGTTTCTAGTGGAAGGTTTTTAAAATGATATTTATTGAATTGCTGTATCAGAATGAAGAAACACCCAATTTGAACTAAGTATCATTTTGTGTAGGACTCCTATGAGAAGATTGCTTCCATTTGATTGACATCAAAAAAGAAAACACTAAAAAAATAAGAAAAAAGAAAAACTGCTCTTTGGTGGTAAACACGATATGAATTGAATAAGGAAGGAGTATCTGTTGTATCAACTTGAATGTTCTATAATATTTTTTCAAATAGGCCTAATAGTTTTCGATAAAAATCGGTTCTTCACGTCAAGCTTGTTAGAAGTGGGAAATTGTTGCAGAGAAGTTAAATTGCATTGATACTGTGGGTTAAAATAAGAGACTTGAATAATATTTCTTTTTAAGCGACACTGTCCATAGGTTAAGTTTCTCGAGTACCTACCAAAAAGATTGACAGCCAGATCACTTTAATGGCAATGAATGGTCCTACAATATGTTTTGAAAACAACTAGACCTGTTACAGACAGGGATACACTGAGTTGCATCTGAAGCAGGTTCTGTAGGATCATTTGTCTCAAAACATACAATATTTCACTGTAATAGTAAATAGAAATATGATGGGATGATACTTTTTATGTAGCATAATAACAAGTGTTAGATTAATCTCCTTTGCTGAAGAAATGGGCTATTACTGTCTAAAACACTCTGAAAGCGTTTGGAGTTTCAAAACAGAGTTCTTCCTCCATATCATTGCAAATTACACAAAATTTTAAGAAGAGGATTTGTTTCTTAACAAAAATTGCATTTCTGCTTTTGGAGGAGGGCTGTTTCACACTGGTTGTCAGGGAGCAGCAGTGACAGGATGCTCTTTGAGAGCCTGGAGAGAAGGGGGGTGACCCAAGTGTCAGGGAGGGACCTCACCAACCGATGACCATCCTCCTGCTCCCCAGAGAGGCACCCAGTGATCGTCCAGTTCCACTGTTTATATCTCAACATACTTAGTGTCTCCTTCTGAAACATATTTGTGTTTTGCTTCTTCATACGATAGTCTTGTATTAGAGAAATGCTTGGGTGTTCGTAGGAAGAAATTGCTATTGACCATTTAAAACAATATTTGAAAACTGAACAATCAAGTATTGCGTTTTCCCCCCTAAACCAAGACTGAAAGGAATAATTACTGTGTTTTGACAAGTGAACTAAAGAAGTATGACATAGAAGTCTTACAGGAATGCATACATGAAAACTGGGCTGTCATGTTTACAAGGCGAGTTTTTTCATATGATGAATTTTTCAAACAGTAAGTGGTCTGTAAACTACACTGATATTTTCCTGAGGAACACAAGCTTCTTTTGGCTATCCTGTAAGGAAAAGAGTTAGGAATAAATATAAATATACAATTTTGATTGTGCAGCTGTTCTATGAAAACTCTGAGTCATTCCAAGTTGTTATTATTTTTGTATTACATGTATGTATTATACAGTACATTTTGCACCAATCACTGAGAGTGCTGCAAGATGGGTTTGAGTTATAGGTATTGAATGGAGTTAGCCTCATATTCTGTATAAACTCTGAGATATTTCTGAAGAGAAGAGGGGATGGATTTCTGTGACCACATCTGCATGTAAGTAGTATCATACATGGGTGAACGATGTATTTTCAATATTCCTTTTCTCTCAGTTCTATACAGTGCTGTTTAATGTTCTTCCATTGATTGCAGAACCTTCCCAATTGGCCTGCTGTTTTTTGCCAGAGCAACTGACAAGCATTTCAGCATTTGGGAGAATGCTTTTTAACTTCAGCTTTTAATTACAGTGTCTTTAATTGCAGTAACATCTGTTAAGATACTTTCTTACATTCAAAGGCTGTTCTTCCCTCAATGTGTTACGTGATGTATTTTGTTTACATCGAAACTTTTTAACCACAAGGGTGACTGAGTTTCAGGTACATTCCAAAATGTTGAAAGCCTTGGAGTTGCTATTTGCAAAGGAGTATCCTGTAGCTTCTGAGAATTTAAGGAAATTATATATCCAGGAAATATTTTGTGGTATTGTACTGCTAATTGTGGTATGCTTTTCTAGTCTTTAAATGACTAGTCTTTAAATGATCTTCGTGTTTATTCTAACTTTGTTTTGAAAGGAGAAAATCAGAATCACTGGTGTCATTTCTGCTGAAGAAATTCACAGTTCTGCTACTTGTAGGTCTACACTCATGTTTGACCAAAAACTGTCATCTTGATCTCACATCTTAATCTGATGTTCTTTTGGAATATGTCTCTTTTACACTGCTCACTTAGAAAAGCTCACAGCTTATTTTTCTAGTACTGCCTCTAGGTAAATTTCCAACAAACGCTGTAACTGCTTCATAAAAGAGTATTGCTTGCAAGGAAAATAGTGTATTTATTAATTCAGTATGTTTTGTTGTCCAAACATTGTGTGCATCTGAATGGTTATGTTTGTTTCTCACATTACTACTGCAATATGAATACTATTATTAAATAATTGGTGTGAAATATACTGGTTATTTAGAAGTTTCCACTTTTAATATAATTTTTTTCTTTAATTTCAGTAGCAAGTCATCACTGGTTGTAAGATCAATGTCATTATTTCCCAAAAAAGAGAATACAGAAAAAACAATTCCACGAATGCTCTCTTTCCGATATAAAGACTCCTGGGATTTAGTGTCTTAGTTTGAGTAGGCCAGTGGATCTGGCCTGTGTTTTGGCAAAGTATTTGTTAAGTAAAATGTGTACAAAGCAATATGACTCTTGTTTTCTGGTACATGATAATGTTTTGGTCAGGATTTTTATGTTCTAGTTATTTGCAATGATATGCTTAATTTTCAGAAAGCAGTTACTCCTTGGATAGAAATGATAAGCACACAGAGAATATGTTTACCCCCTACTGTATTTACTTTTGTAGTTTCTAGTTATAATAGTGAGACTTTTTTTTCTAGATCTTAAAAATAATAATAATTATTAATAAAGCTACTACTCTAAGGTAGAAGAACTGTTTTTTTTTAAACCACAAAAAAATGCAAGATATTATGAAATTTATCTCTGCTTTTATTTTACAGGTGCCCTCTCTGCAGCACTCTGCTCAGAAGGATGCACAAGATTTACATTTCAATACTGATTTTCTAGTTCCCTACATAAATGCTTCCCTTATTAATCAGAGTATTTCCAAGGAAGAAAGTATTGTATATTTTCATACTTCTTCTCTGAGTTCTTCTGTCATTTAACCACTTTTCTGTATCTGTTTTACAGTTTCTGAAAATGGAATGGGGAGGAGAGTATTCGCTTGATTCTTCCAATTTGGACTGTTTGTTAAGTGTCCTTCCTGGAGAACAGGAGTTTCAACAAGTCCTTAGTGATCTTGATGAAAAAATAAAGAAGAACTCTTCTAGGTAAAGAGTACTTTATTTGTATCCAAAATATTAGTGACAATCACTATGTTTAGGAAATATGGCTTTTCTTTTCTTTCTTGTCTAGTTGTAGGTTAAAATTCTGATAATTACTTCAGTAATAATTTAACTTAACCACTTGAGCATTTAATGAATCTGTAATGCCATATATTTGTGGTGCTATAGTCTTTCTCTGTATGGTATTTTTAACAGTTGAATCATCTTGATCTTAGGAATTACTGCAGTAGGTGTGATAGTGGGGGAAGAAAATAGGTATTCCCATGACAGTTGTATTTCCTACATCTATGAGATAGAATTTTTATTCACTAAAAGAGCCACAGAATTATACGAAAAAAGCAAAATTTTAATTCAGTATATTCTTTAAGCATTTCGAACAGAAGGAGAAAAAGCAAGTAAGTTAATATATGTAATCTTTTTTATATAACCCATTATTTTACCTATTTCAGTTAAAACTGATATGCTGCAATACAAGATTTTGTAGCTAGAATTTGGTTTCCAATATATTTCATTGTCCACTTCTTTGTAACATACTGGTTTCCAAAAATCAATGCTATAGAAACAGTGGAGTACTGAAAGAGTTCTTTTTTATTTGGATTTTTTTGTATGACTACAAAAAAATCAGCTCAAAGTTTTGTGCCTTATTTGAAAAATGTTTTGTGGCTAAACTCCCTAGCACCTTTAAAATACTTTGGTCTGTGAAAGATGCTCCTAAGTGAATAAACTAGTTGCCCCTTTAGAAATATAAGCATACATCCAGAAATACAACAAATAGCGTAATTTTTTATTGAATTTTGGAAATGCTTGCCTTTGGATAACAGTGCATGTTATATACTTGCATGATTTCAAAGAATGCCCTTTATGGCATCTGTTTTAAGACACTGTAATTTTAATGAAGCCCAGGTTTGTGAGAGGTCGGTGTCTGTTCCGAAACAGCTTCCTGAAGAATGGAGATAAGCCGTTGCTGTATCTCACCGGAGGAGTGAAAACTGATTTAGGTCATTGCTGAATTCCTGAATTATTGTTATATTGCTTATGCCAGGCTGAGAGATTTTTCAGGCTTTTTATTTTTATTACTCTTATTTCACATTTTGAACATTTTAATTTTAAAATTCAGTGTTTACAAATGTGCTTGCGATGGTAATAATCCCAGGGTAGCAACGGTCGTGAAGATCTGGGAAATATGCTATTGTGGACCACTGGAACGTGCAATTTCGTATTATGTTTTTCCAGGTGATGACATCAGTGAAATGTAGATACTTATTTAGAGTTTAGTTGAAGTCATGACGCAGTTAAAGGTACTGAAGTTTTGAGTTGCTATGGCCTTGTATATCCAGGAAGAAGCAGCACCAGGGGCTTTGGCAGGTGGTGTCACCTCTTCAGCAGCTGCCAAATAAAAGTGAGTTTGTCATCATTATGCAGAGCCAGTCTGAGAATTAGAAAGATTAATTTCAAGATGAGCCTTTGGAAGAGGCAAGCTTTACCACTCTCATTGTTTTTAATTTGTTTTAATGCATGTAAAATGTGTGCTGCTGGTTTAGAAAACTTTTGTTGGTGGTAAAGCAGGCCAGCTGTTTGTTACTTTTAATGGTAATTTATATAAGTTAACGTTTTATGTTACATTTTACATTAACATCACCACAGGATTGGGGTGGGGTACACAACAATGCATGTCAGGAAAAGCTTTGTATTTCTGTTGAATTGGCACGTGAGCTAGTTTTTAAACTAATTTTCACAAGGAAAATCAGAAAGTAGCCCTGTAGTTACCAGGTGATATTGTGCTCCTATAATATGTCAGTTTCAGAAATGGAGGGGATTTTGAAAGAAGATGGACAGCAGCTGATGTGACTTTTAAATTAAAAAGAGTCCTTTTATTGCTAATATATTAGAGGTAGCATGGAATGAAATCATTTTCAAGTTACCATTGATCTTTGTAAGTGGTATGATAAGAGCAGCTCTATGTGCTACAGTGATACAATTGGAATACAATCCATTTTTCATCAGATAGATTTATGATTTTATTATACCACCGAGAATAAACATAATAGTATACAGCATATATATATTTTTAAAAATAAAACATTGTGTAAAAAATTATGATCCAAAAGTGTGTAAATCACTTGAATGCTCATTTATTGCCTTCCAACTGAATAGCTTTTATAAAATTGTGTGGCACGACAAATCAGATATGCTTTCCAGCAGTTGAATTACCTTCAGTATTTTTGTATTGTACCAATTCTATTTGGTCCTATAACAAAAAAAAAAAAAAAAAAAAAAAAAGCCCTCCTGGGAGAAGTTTTTTCATTTATTGCCTTCCAACTGAATAGCTTTTATAAAATTGTGTGGCACGACAAATCAGATATGCTTTCCAGCAGTTGAATTACCTTCAGTATTTTTGTATTGTACCAATTCTATTTGGTCCTATAACAAAAAAAAAAAAAAAAAAAAAGGCCATCTGTGTGAAATTGTTTTATTTGTAAGTTTTAAGGGAGTAAGTGGTTCATTCATTCACTATTATATAACAGACCTCTTATTACACTTGAATGTTAACTTCATTTTCAGAGCAGTTTATCAAAGCAGGTGAATGTGAGATCTCAAAACTACTGTCATTGTTGGCTAGTTTTATGTGCAGTGATGGTCTTGGGTCATTCTAAGGCATGAAGTTGTATTCTTAATTTCATCATGATGGCCGTTTGTTTTCAGTCTTTCCCCTCACGTTTTCTTTGACTTCTACTGTTAATCAGAAGTGGATTTTTTCAATCCTTTCAATCCTTTTGGATTTTTTTTCCTAATTGGAGGATTAAGAATTAGTAAGAGTTAATTTTTGAGCAATCCATAGAACTAAACTTTCAGCTGGTATTTAATAATACTTCTAAGCAGAAAATAAGGTACAGAGCTTGAAACCAAACTTATCGTGCGTAACTTGAAAGTGGTTGTAAGCATGAAATCTCTTCAGCAGTTGATTTTTTGTGTGTGTGTATTCAGTGCTTTCTTCAGTGAGTGATTGGCTGCTCTTTAATGGTGATTAAGTGGCAATAGATTCTATGAGGCTGTAGGCCAGTGTGAAGTATTCCAGGTCTTCTTCAACAGAACAATTGCTCATGATTCAACAAAATTATTTATTAATAATTGTATCTCCGCAGTACACTGGAGACTATATCTTGTGAGGCTTTTCACAAAGGCTTAATTTGACTTCAATCTGATGAACTTCAACCTGACCCTCTGTCTAATAAACAGTAATTCAGTCATTTGGAATTTTGATGAAGGTCTTTATTGAAGGGCTCCAGTGAGGTCAACACTAGTTAGTGCGTATAGCATTGCATCTTGTCACGTAACTGTTCAGTATAAATTGTTGTCATTATTTGAAGAACTAACAAGATCCTTAACCTGTGAATAATAGGACTGTCTGAAGCCTCAATAAGTATGTTGGTTTGACATTTTCCAGTTGTTGCTCATTACTTTTACATCATTTGCACAGAAATGTGTTTTTAAACTGAGATGTGCTGCAAGTGTTGTCTTTCTTTTATTTTGAAGAAAATCTTGGCTTATTCCTTTCTGGAATTTTCAGGAAGCAGCTACACCTCACTTCCCTTCTATTCAAGAGAATTAGCAAAATATTGGAACCTCCATCCAAAATCCCAATAGTGGTTGAATATTTGGCAGAATTTGGCTAAAAGTAGAGGAATAAAACTGGTAATTTTATCAGTTTTACTCCTACCTAATATTTATCACAGCTCACAAAAATAATTTGACTGTTCTGTGTGAATGTAACCTGCCTCCTGTACAAGTGCATTACTGTAGAATTTAGTTGATAATTTAGCACCTATAAAGATACTGGAACGATGTTACTAAAATCTTTGTCAAAATAGTATCTGTCTACCCACTGCCTCGGAAAAGAAGTAGCTAGGAATGAGTAATTAAACTGAGAAAGGAATGTCGTTTTGTCCCTGTGTTGTCTTTGTGCATGACCACTGAGTTTGGGAAAGTTGTTTCTCATCACCTTGCTAGCTGGACAGCACAGTTTGTCAGAGATCAGCTATTTTAATAGACACACAGTTTCTTAACTCCAATCTATAGTGATTGCAATTGTGTCAGTGTTTTCGGTAGCTATTTAGCGATCACGTGCATCTACAGAAGCTGTAACCAGATCTTGGCACTGTGACATTTCCTAATGCATTTCATAAGAGAATACATGAGACAGTGCTTTTTTAGCAGTTGTTTTTCAGTATTGTGTTTTCAGTGTCAATCCATGGAGTTGAAAGACTCCAATGTTTTGCTGCCACTCTTTTGAAATAGTTTATCAGGGCAAAGCTTAGGTAGAACTGATGGTTCTGATATGGTTACGCTGTTGAGGAGGTTTCTCTTGCTGAGGTGCAGTCCTCACTATCCTATTTCTTTCTGGTTTCAATGGTAGAGTTAATTCACAGTTTTGGTGGATATGTTTTGTAAGTAGCTAAATCAGAGACTTACAAAGTCCTTGAAGGAGCTGCATTTTTGTTTTACATCCTAAGGTCAAGATTGCCATACAAGGAATTTGAGGAAGTGAATTTTTTCAAGGTCCTCAGCTTTATAAGCCTGTAACTTTCAGACTCAAAATAATTGCTGATTTTAAAAACAGTCAGTACATATGTCAGTACATATTTGTCTTCACAGCATTTTTCTAAAGAGATAAAGTTTTTGTAGTTAATCTATCAGTTTCGTATTGCTGCTTACAAAATAATGTTTAACTTTGTTTTTATTTTGAGTAGAACTTATATACAAAATATGAATAAGAGAATAATATAGTCAAACTATGTAAGAAAAGTTAACATACACACAAATATAAGGTGGTAAACTTATATTACTGGCAGCAGCAGCTTTATGTTCTAGCTTTCTCCTCTGCTGTTGAGGTCACCCTTGTAAAGAGTGGAAAATACAGGAAGGAATTTCATCTGTTTATGCAGTTGGGTTAGTGAGAGTGAAAAAATAGACGTGCCAGAAAGAGTAAGCTGAAGGTCAGGTAGACTAGAGTGGAACAGCATAAATATTATAGGCCTAGAACTACAATAATCTCAATTTTTTCCTGAATTTTAGAAATCCTAAGAGATAACATTGTACCATGAATGTTGCTGTTGGTTATCATAAGCATTGCAGGAACACACAAGATGATAAATAGCCACTTTTGGTAAAACCTCTTGTTTCTTTTAAAGATAAAGGTCTCAAAACATTCTTTGCATGAATCTTTATGGATTGTATCTAGCGATTTAAAAGTTACTATGAAATAAATTATATATATTTATGGTTAAATTGCTGTTTATTAACACGCAGTAGTGCTGAGGTATCAGCAGTGACCTCATGAAATTGTGGGTAGATCATGGGGAATTTAATTAATATGTCCTTTTTGGCAGGTTAGCTTTTATGAAATGAAAGAAGATGTTTGTTTCCACATGGGAGACAGTGTAGCAAGGAAAATGCCTTGGGGAATTATACTGGTAAAAGTCTTCTCAAAGATTTGTTTCTACTTGAAGTGTACACCAGGTCCTCTGACACATGGGTTTCTAAATGAGGTGGTGGGTTTTGTATAAAATGTCCTGTATCTTTAACACTCAAGCTTTTTAAAGAATGTTTGTGGTAATAACAAAGTAATATTATATTAATGCTTCTGTCTTCAAAAAACAGTGGAAACAATTAATTTAATTTCTTTTAAAACAGTCTGTTATTATTAAAAGACATGTAAACTGATTCTAAAAACAGATCTCCATGAATATGAGGATCTTAAGCATAAGTAACATGAGGTTTAAAGATAATTTCACTTTATAGCTTAGCAGTTTAATTTAACCAATCTCATTGCCATTTTATAGCTGTTCCATATGCTATATGAAATAAATTGAAACAGGGCTTGTTAGAAATTGAAAGGAGTTGGGAGATCATCTTTCAACTTACTCATGGTAATCTCAGGCAATGAAAAATGACACGTGGAGACAGCAACCCTCATCTTGATACTCTGCTTTGCAAAATAATGTACTGTCAGTGTGACAGTGCTTACACTATCAGTTCCGTTACAGTGCCTGGTTTGTCACTGTTTGTCCGTGGATGCAGCCACTTAAAAAACAGTCTCTCCACATGATTAGGTTATGCCTAAAACCTGTCATTAACTTCATAAATAAGAGTACCGAGGAGTTCTCAAATTGAAACTGTCTGTTTACAGTGGGAATAGTTACCAAATGGTATTGACGTGCTACTGCAGAAAAGCACTCCAGTGTGGACACAGATAAAACAACAGAATTTTGCTTAGTGTATAAAAAAAACAACAGACCAACCAACCCACCCTTACCTAAAAAGGAGAAGCTATTTGAGTGAAATAATTTTCACTGGTGTAAGGGTAGGCCAGTGGTACTAACCACAAGCGTTAATGTGCCCACAAAGGCTTAAGATGCTCTTAAGAATTCTTTCTTGAAAATTCGGTCAATTTTACAAAAATCCATATGAGCATAACTATCAGATTTCTTTATTAGAGAGAACAGTTAATTTTTTCTTTGAGCTTTTATGTTCCACTCCTTATTTAGTAGTTTGGTGACTTATTTTTTTTTATTCTGTTTATGTCTAAACAGTTCCACGGGTTCAAAGGAAAGTGGAATTATCAGTGGAAGAAAAAGTTGAGGGATGTTAAATACTAGGGCACTGGCTTATTTGAGCTCTTGGGTCACGAAGTGCTGCAGACAATGAAAATATTCTGAGGAACTTTTTTTTTTCCTTTCTTTTAATTTTTTTGGCATCTCCTAATGACCACAGTCAGAGACATGTGGACCTTCCATCTGACCAGGAACAGCTATTTAATGTAGCACCAGCAGGCTAATATGCAACAGAAAAATTAAGAACCTTCATAGGTTCAGCAATGTCTCAACATCGGTACCTGATCACCTAAACCATTAATTTTATGCCTCACTTTGTCATAAAAATGTAGAGTTTCAGAGGATGTTTCAGAAAACATACATATGGAGCACGGAACTAGTTAACTATAGTAAATAGGGGAAAAGTATTAAGTGCTGAATTACGTCTGATTTCTGTGTTGTGCTCCACATCTTGTATAACTGATTTAGATAGGGTTGCAGGATTGTATTTTTGCATTGACTGCACATGATTTTAAGACCATTTACGCTCTCGTGGTATATAGCATCAGTTGATGTCATCTGGGTTGATGCCTCAATTTGTTTAAAAAAAGGAACTTATTTCCTGCACTGGACTTACTAAAATATATTTGCTGTTAAACCTTAATGAAAAAGGATTGTTTTGGGGGGAAAAAAGGGACTTAGCGCTTTATTTGGCTTCTTGTAATTGTGCTTTTAAGAATAAAATTCATTAAATACATTAAGCACATCTTTTGTATCAAAATGGTATATCTTGTTTACAGTTTTTAAAACTTCAGCAAATTTCCTTTCTAAAAAAGGGAATAAAAGTCTCATTCTCCCTACACTGATGTGAAATTATAGCTTTAAATACTAGCTAGTGAGAAAAGTTTTAATCCTATTTGGCAGAAGTCTTTTCTTTAAAATGATTGCTTTCTAAACTCAGATAATACACTAAAAATGTTTTTTTTTTAATGGTAACTGAAAAATATGGTTCCTAAATATTTTGTGTAATGATGAAATTCATGTAAAGGTATAAGTATCTATAATTAACTATGTTTATGTAATACTAAGCATTGACAAAAAGCTTAAAAGAAATAGCAATGGTTTTGAGGCCATGTTTACCTACAGTATGTTTTGAGTAAGCATGAAGAAAATATTTTTATTCAGTGAAAAACAGCGTTAGTCCTAATTCAATGTTTACTTTATTGGAATAAAAGGATTAAATGAAACGAACAGACGTATCATGATGTGTGCCTACAGGGAGGGCCACTGAAATAGATCCGCCTAATCCCCTTATCTGCCTTGGGACAAATTACCAAAATATCTGGTCTCAGGAAGGCTGTAGCCTGTTCAGAGCTTGTAGTTTATTGGCTTGCACACAGATTCCTGTGTCAAAGATGAGCGTAGCAGTCGGTTCCCAATTGAAGCAGATTGGCACAGGCCAACAGCGGTGGTGCCTTTGACGACACACAACGCTGAAGGAGGCACATTGGCACACCACAGTGTCCAGGAGCCAAGGTGTATGAACAAGACATTCACTTCCATAGTCCTCAGGACAGGTTTCACAAGTTACAAGGATACGTGCCAATCTTTTGTCAAGTTTAGAATTGGTATTCATGGCCGGACTATCCCATCAGGAACCTGAGTGGGCCACAGGCAGAGGGTCGTTTTTTTCATGGAGGTCCTTTGTGCTCCTGATCAGGTCCTTTGATGGTGGCTAGATCTAGTTGCAGTGCACTTCATTTTGAGCTGAGTCATGCTCAGGAAAGTCTTAAGACTTTTGCATCAATTTTATAGTGTTCTACAGGCCCCCCATGTATTCACAAGTTCTAAAAAAATTTATAAATTTTAGCGTTAGTTGTAGTAGTGAATTTGGTTTCTGAAGGTAATGCAGGTGTAAAATGTGGTGGCTTCAATTTCATACCGCAGACAGACTTTGAATGGTTTACCTCACTTCTTTTAAGCATAAAACAAATATACCCATAATTCTCAATAAATACAATTAAATATGGAGAAATAAGCTGTTCAAAATGATCTGTGTATTCTGATGAATTTTTTTTTAGGAGCTGTATATTCATAGTTTTGGAAACAATTTATGTATTTTTTTTCCTGACACTCAAAACATTAGAATTCTGCACTTACATTCTTATGATCGTCCTTGCATTCTGTAATTGTGGTTGTTGCAGTTTTCATATTCAGCTTGTTATTATTTAGTACTGTATTTTAAAGAAATAAAAGGCACAAAGCAAAACCTATCACAGATGATAAGTCTTGATGGCATTATCAGAAAAAATACGCTTCTCTCTTATGTGCTTGTTTTAGGTAACTTAAAAATAAAAGGAAAACACAACTACTGTTTATCTCTGAACTTAATTTAGTGTGATCACTTACTTTTTTTTTTTCCACTGCTTTTTTAAAATGTCAATTCATACTAACAGACTTAGTTCCCAAAAGTATGGATGACACTGATTTACTTTATTGCTGTTGATCAGAATGAGACAGCTCATAGGAATTTAAGGTACATTGCATAACATCTGTAAAAGAATAAAATGCAAATCACTCAATAAAAGAGAAAATCTAGTAGAAAATCAAATAAATGCTTCTTCCACATCCTGAAAACAGTACTGCAGGCAGAATTAAATGACAAAGTGTAGTCAGTGGTTGATAGAGTCTTTCATCAGTGATTTCCTGTTACAAATTTATATGGGTTAGTAGTGTTTAAGATTATTTTTTTAATTTGATATTCAAAGTAGATTTTATTTTTAATAAAAATACTTTCCTCCAAAAAGATGACATTTTGTGGAAAATGAATCTTCCACACAGAGAAGTTATGCAGAAAACAGTAAAAAACTTTACTCATGGTTACTAATTAAAAAAATTCGGTTTTCCATATTTTTATGAAAACTGGAGGTCTTTATTTTTGTATTTTTGTCACAGCTTGTAATATACTGAAAGATTTTGTTTCCCAGTTTCTTTTCTTCCCTCTCCTCTTGTTCTCCTTTCCTCCTCTGCCTGTACTCTTTTCAAATCTTCTCTTGTCTTCTTTTGCCAAAACTAGACAAGTTTGAAAATGTTAGAGAGCAGCCAAAGAAAAACAGTCATAATTCGTGTCTATAAAATAGAGAGGCGATTGGCAGTATAATAGGCAAGTATGTTGTTTGGTTGATGAAAATAGAAAGTAATACAATCAAAAGTATCTGACGTTGAAATACCTCTGAAGACCTGAGTCTCATCTAATCCTGTAATTCTACAGAGATAGAAAGAACTAAATTTTAATTTGTGTTAAACCTTGCATCCCTTATCAGCTGTAAGAACATAAGTGGAATAACTAGTATACTCAAAAATAAAATTCAAATTGCAGTGAGAATCACTTTGCACTTCAATAAATCAAATTCGGCATCAGTCTTATTGTTGGCTCTCTTTGTATTAAACCTAGATCTGCCTATATCTAGTCAACACTACTTTTCTAACTGAAACTTATAAAATATTAAGCATTGCTTTTTTAAAAAAAGTAGTTCTGAAATACTGGAAAAGTGTTTTTGTAGGAAAAGACATAGAGTTAAATTGTTTCTGGATTTTTCTCTTTTTTTTTTTTGTTTTCGTGTGTCCATACAAATAGAAATAAAATAATTTTGGATATCCAGTTATTATTCTGATTTTTTGCAAAAGAAATCCCTGTAATAACCAGCCACATCTGATTTCATAAACAGGATTGTGATTCTAGATGAACGCTGAGGAGTGGATCAGCTCCTTGAAAACAAACTCTGTTTTCTTTGAAATATTCTAATGACAAAAACAAGAAAGGGAAGATCTGCTTTCTCAGCACAACTGACTCTAAAATTCTTTTCAGCATTTTTCTGTGATGTCAGTGGGTCTTTAAGAAGTCGTTAATATATGTTATGCATTATAAAACAACTGCTGATCGCTAAAGGAGCAAAATGACACATTCACCTTTGAATATGGTAGTTGATTCAGTTTATATTCTCTGCTTTAGATAATTAAGCACCAAGGTCCGGATCTTAGGTTAGATAATGTCTTATCCACTGACTGCTTTATTAAAAAGTACAGGATTGTCTGAGAAGTGAGGGAGGACTTGCTCTTACTGAGGATGGTACAGTCTGGCCTTAAGGATATTTGTTTTATCTCTGTCTCGACTGTATTTAAATGTTAATCCTGAAAATTCATGCCTGATTTTGTAAGAGTAATTTAATCTACGAAGAAGAGTGACTAGTGTCACATTAATATGAAGTAGTTTTTCTTTTTAAAATATGGAATATATAAAGGGCTTTTATCTGCAAGTCATGAAAAAAATCCTGTGATTTTGTTTTTGTTTTTTAGCATAGAACAGTGTCTAAAAGACCTGCAGTCAGAAGTAAATGAAATATGTACTGATGAAATACTCCAAAGCACAACTGACTGCCTTCAGTGGCTAAACAACTGCAACTTTAGTTCTCTCAGACCTTCTTCTACACACCATGGAGAGCTGATGGAGTTCCTTAGGACCCTGGTAAAAATTGTTCACTAATTCTTTACTACTAGTTTAATGTTTGGGAAAGTTGGTTATATGATGAGTGTTTTGGAGGTTTTTTTGAAGTTAATTAGTTTTCTCATTTCAGTCTTCACTGTGGTAAGGATAGTTCAGAAATTTTATTATAAGACTTAGTACTGTTTTTAAGTCCACAGTGGGGGGTTGTGTTGCCTTTTGATCATGCCTTAAATAGAGAAAAATTGGGACAAAATCTTTTCACGATCCCACCACATGTTCAGCACTACTAGAACTGTTTTATAAACACATGTTGGTAAAAAACATATGAAGCTGCTGTCTACACCAGGGCTGTTACTGTTACTTATTTCAGTGTGAATTTGACTGATACGGATTGTTGTCCTTTATACATTCTTTAAGCATTAACTTCCTGTCTGCTTTTTCTAATTAGAAATGTGGGAGCTACATCCATTGTCCTAGCAAGCTGTACAACTATGCATAACCAGAAATCAAATTTCACTTCAACCAAAAATTCCATAATTTTAGAAGGCATTTTTATCCAAAGTTTTTATTAAAAGTTAACCTTAACCTGAGCGAAAATGGGAGTCTGGAAAGCTGAATTTGCTAGATAAGTGAAGGATGATACCTCGGTAAACGACAGCCTGAAAGTTTCTATATAAGCTATGTGTGTGTGTGTTTGTATGATGTAGATATGCATGAGTGTCAAAACAAATGAACAGCATCCAGTGGATTACAGAATCACAGAATCTTCTAGGTTGGAAGGGACCTTAAAGATCATCTTGTCCAACCGTCAACCTCACTGACAAAAATAGACACCCACACAACAAACAAGGAGCATCATCACTAAACCAGACCTCCCAGCACTACATCAACCCGTCTTTTGAACACCTCCAGGGATGGGGCCTCAACCACCTCCCTGGGCAGCCCATTCCAATGGCTGAGAACCCTTTCAGTGAAAAAATTTTTCCTAATATCCAGCCTGATATTGTGCTCTTTGTCACTTCCATGTCATGGTATAGTTGTAGGGCATCCATGTGTTTAGGCTAAGATTGGCTCTATTGGCAGAGGAAAACCACTGTGGAGTATTTTCTCCTTTGGGACAATCTCCTGGCCAGAGCTCACGCTTCACCGTATCACCTCTCAGTTTTTTAACTCTTCATAGTGGTTGTTGGTATTTCAGGCCCCCTTGAAC
Organism: Calidris pugnax; assembly: GCF_001431845.1. Taxonomy (NCBI): domain Eukaryota; kingdom Metazoa; phylum Chordata; class Aves; order Charadriiformes; family Scolopacidae; genus Calidris; species Calidris pugnax. Next base: position 613,022 of record NW_015090796.1, read on the forward strand.
CCACTGGATACTAAGCTGTGTCAAATGAGGAGATCATCTCTGGAAACATTGGGTCTTTAATTTTCACTTGGTGAAGAAGTAACTTTTTCTTCTTTTGGCAGAGGTGATTAGTATCAATGTTGATGTTAATAATCACCCCCTTCAAGGGTGTCAGGGACTGCTAACATGCCTCACTGGATCTAGACAAAATGAGAGAATTCCAGAAAATACTGGCTTATGAAATACTTTGTTATTCCTCTTAGTCCAGTTAGGTCCTTAGTTAAAGCCCCTCAGAAGAGGGCATGTCTACGATGACTTCCTTGTGTCCATTCCCTGCTTTCTCCCTTCTCCAAGGTCCCTTCAAGCCATATACCTGAACGCCAGGTGGCGGCATTTGTTTGGGAAACACCAAAAGGTCCCCATTTCTGCAATACTTTGGGTATATCTTAGAGGAAACAGCTTCCCAGGAGCTTGCTGACTGTGTGGCGGTGTCTGTGGGCTGTGGAGTCCAGTTAAGCCCTGGGCAGACAGGCAGCAAAGTGTGAGAAGCCTCAAAGCCTCAGTTCTGCACAGTTTATTGGGAAAACATGCAACTTGGGAACTTGGACCTCACTGTTTCCGGCCTCATGGCTTCTTAGATAATCCAGCCTGTTGTGTAGGTGAGACTCCAGATGAAATGTGTGCATGTGTTAGCATAGACAGCTCATCTGTAAGAGGTAATAGTCACAGTGAGTTTATGTTTAGCTGCACAAATAGGTCTGCAGTAAACTATTTTCAATAATATCCAGCAGTAATGAGATTATTACCATCTGACCTTTCTTAAATGTGTGTCTCCATCCATTGAACTAATTACTCAGTTGACTTAATTTCTCACTTGCAGGCTTTTAATTAAGTATCATATAATACATCTGCAATAATAGTAACCTTCCTTCTGCTTCAGGACAATTATTATCCCTTATTATGTGTGTTTATTTTGTTAGAGATTTTGCTTATCTTTTAAGCTGCTCGAACAATTGAAAAAATAGTGCAAAGTTCTGTATGTGCTTTGGCTGAGGTGCTATATGTAGATTTATTGCTAGCGTGGTATTCTCGTGCACTTGTGAACTCATGAAAATACTGAGAGGTTCTTCATGAAGCCTGGAAGTGTTAATGATGTGAAATATTGTCATTCTGTGTACTGTTTTGTAATTCTAAATATTTAAAAACTGGATATACACATGTACACATCTTCCTTAAATTCATTTAATGCTAAACTAATGATAAAATCTTTATTTAACAAAATCTTTATCTTACTGGATATCTTTGTTGATAGGACAGGTAGTAGCCTATAGTAGGTGGTAGTCCAGTGGGTAGACCGCAAATGTCAAATGTTTTCTCTGTATTATTGTCACTAACTTTCTGTGCTCATAAGAGAACTTTTCATGCTTCTCTAAAGCCTTTGGATACTAATTTGATTCTTTTTCTCTTGAATAGTTTTGGCACCATCTTTTGAAGTATTTTTACAGATTAATTTTCAAATAGAAAAGCTTATGTCAATATAGGCAATGTTCAAAGAGACTTGATGACACTGTGTTTTCAGAGCTTCAAAGTTCACTTCAGGGGCTCTTTTTCTGAGTAACATTGAGTCTAAGATGGCATCTGCAAGCTCCCTATTTTTAATGCTTATTTTAAGTTGCAAAGGGCTTGAAACAATACTTAGATTCTTACTTGCTTTCATGAATAAAAATGTTTCTGCTTAACCTTAAAAAACAGCAGTAGGGATTTGCTTGGGAGACATTTTGGATTCATCACCCAAAGGCATCAGTTACGTTTACTGTTTTGACAGCTTCTCTTGTTTTGTTGATTTCAGAATATAGTTTTTGAGCATTATTCATAAAAGAAATTAACCTTTAAACTCCAGAATTCTACCTGTGGAGACCGGAGTCTTCAACAGAGTGATTAGGGTTTCAGTTTAGACATCAAGACACACTCTCTTTGGGGCCACAAAACTTTATGGAATACTTAAGTAGATAATGACAGTCAAATCAGCCTTAAGTATATACATATTTATGTGTGTGATTTAAGATTTTAAGTAGTTGTACGTATTTGTATCACATGCATATGCTTTTATTGGTTGATATTTGACTGATAATTTCTTTTATTATTCTTTCTTCCATGTGTGTTTCCTGCTTGTAAGTAAAAAAATTCATAGCAACATTCTGAAATAAAGTTGTAAAATGGAAGCAAATAGCTAGACTGCTATTTTTAAGACTTTCTTTTATGGGAGGCAATCATGCTCTCCGCCTTTTGTTCATAATTAGCTACTGTGGGGCTGGTCTCATTTTTCGTTTTTCATCATGTAGCGCTCCAGAGTAAAGGGCAAGAGGAAGGTTAAACTCATGATTTCTCCTGTAAGCGTGCAATATTTCTGAATCATCCAGAACAAAGAATAGGAGTTCGGATACTGGAAATTGTTGTGACTCAAAAGGGAGGGGAAAGCCCACTGAAGTTTTTGTTCATAATTTTATCTGGTTTATATTTTTATAAATTATCTGCTGATAAAAGCTTGCTACAGTAGAAAAATGGAACAAGTTGTATTGGAAATTATTATATTTAAGCAATACCAGAGTCAAATTTGATTTGTTTCTCTCACTTTCAAAATGGGAAAAAAAAAAATCCTCAAATACTTCAGGTTAAATAAATCTGTAGGTGGAAGGGTGCTGACAGTTTCTTTACCAGCCTTGCTTTATAGGATGGATTATAGCTGGGAAACATAGATAAAGGGCAGGAGTGGAGAGAACTACCCTTATGTGATTTCCACCACCTTTTCTCTGTTGGAGAGAAGCAATAAGAGGTGGAGGAGCAAGTGGGAGGGCTTCTGGATCCTGGTTAACCTAAGGCTTGTGTCCTGAAACCCAGAAAGTCAAGAGAAAACCAGTTTCACTCAGTTTTCTTGCGACTGTGATATGGGGAAATATGTGGACAGCTCTAGTTCACCTGGAGAATTGAGAGCAGGTCTTCACAAATAAGTCAAGTCACTGGGAATTTAGGGAGTGGGGGGGATGCTTTTGATGTTGAAGGTGGGCCTAGGATTTGGAAAAAGCCAACCTGCCATAAGAAAAGCATTGAGATTGTGGGAAATGGGTTTATGACATGCAGGTTTTTTTTTCTCTAAGAGAGGAGGGAGATTTTGGTGTCCGGTGACCATGGGACTTTAGGATGGTCTTCTACTCGTGTATTGGACATGCCTTGTCCATCTGAATTACTTTTCTCACAGACAATAAGGAAAGCTGCAAAGTGCTGTTTAATTCCGTGTCATTCTGGGCCAAGTAGAAAGGATGGAGCTGTGACAGGAGGACCTGCTATTTGCTGCATGGCCTCTTGAACCTGAAGCAGCAGGTCCTGGCCCTGGACCAGGAGGGAGCTCTTCAGGATCAGATGAAGTAGGAACAGCGCATCCATCCATGTGGTTTCACCTGCTTCCTCCCTAACAACCTTCCTGTGGTTAACTGGCTTCCTTCTCCTCTATCCCATATGGCTGAGATGTATTTAGAGGTCACTGCATCGCTAATGTATCAGTCTGTGTCCCAGATACACAGCTTCTTACTCTTCTGCCCTGTGTGATCCAGGTCTGTTCAATTCTTAACAAGTTTTCAAATTTAGTTTTTTGAGGGGGTCCTGGGAAGATTATTTTATCCTTAAAATGCCCTTTTTTGGTGTTTGCCCTCTGAGCCAGAACATAGAAATCATCAGCGTTTCAATTTATAAATTCCTGGTTTGGTTTTATGAGCAAAACCTATCCTTATTTGTGTAAATCTTGAGTAATTTTTCACACTATCTTCTTTCAAAGGTGCATGTGTGGACCACAACAAACAGGCTGCCAAGGCCTGTCTAGTGAGTTTTGCAAAGTTTTCATTTGAATTGTGGGTTAGAATTGATTGATAAAAGAGGTTGAGGATGTAAGAAAGATGGGAATAGGAATGCGTGATGTTGGAGCAGGTAGACAAGGAGAGGGATTGGTGCATAAATCCGTGGGAAAACAAGCTTTGATATTTCTGTTGTTTATATAGCAATTTGAGCCTCTTATTTGCTGTTAAGATAATAGGCATTGGAAACAATTGGTACTCTAAGATGAAGCTGTTCATTTTACGAACCAAAGTTAACAAAATGTTTCTAAAATACTCTCTGGTTTACCTTTGTTAGCAAAGCTTGCTGAAGAGTGAGCAAAATCAAGAAGAAATGATACTTCACTTCCTTCTGGACCTCTCTAGTCAGTGTGGTGTCTCGTTTCCCTGTACTCCAAGTGGGACACCTTTTGAGTTAACATCTTCCCTTCATGCCATTGAGGACGATTCAACTATGGATGTGAAATCTCTCTGGGATGATGTGAGATTACATCTTCGACGATTTTTAGTAAATAGACTGCAAAGTCAAGAAGAAACAAATGCTAATGCGTTACAACAACAAATGGAGTTTAAAACTCAGTGCATACGGCAACTTTTGTTTCTTTACCCCGAATCAGAAGTCTTAATGAAGTATCAAAATATGCAGAATAAACTGGTTAGCAACCTTCTACAGAACTGTGTTTTGTCTAGTTGTGGCGAAACAAATTTTGATAAAGTGGTTCACGGCTACCAAAGTTCCATACCCACATTGTCCACAATGATAAAAGAGGATTTGTATATACTAAGTGGAACTATTGATCCTTCTTCATCGTTGAAGTTCATTAATGAAACTTACCTGGATACCATCACTGAAGAAATCACAGTTCTTCTTGAAAGACTTTGTGAGCTGCAGTTCAAAGAAAATGCTCTACATGTAGTTAAGGCAAACAAGATTTCAAAGAAGCATAGAGGAACAGTTCATGCTGAGGGTTAGTAGCCTTATTTTATGTCCATTTTAGTTAGATATTATTTTAATTATACTACTTTTTTTTTTTTTCTGGTAAACTTGATTATTTCCTATGAAGAGAGAAGCCTAAGATTATTAATTACAGCTTTATGTTTTAACCATATTGCAGCAGTTGAATTATAGACTGTTTCAGAATTGTGAGGAAAAAGGTTTTAAAGTAAGGGGGAGTATCTTATGCTTATGTTTGTAGAAAACCTCTTATAATTCACTGGATAACATTGTCATGACATAGTCATTTTTTTCAGTCTAATTTATTCTAGCTGCTGAAATTTATAATAGAATAAGAACTATTTAATCCAAATTTGAAAAAACACCACAAATCCTTTAGTCTTCTACTCCCACTTTTTCCAAATCTTCAGAAGTTTAAAGGAGATTTGAGGAAAGTCCGTACAATAGTGTGACTGTGAAATAAACACAGATTTATACACCTGAGCTGACCTGAAGGATAAGTCTGCAGTTTCTAATTAAAAAAAAAAGATAAAAAAATAATGTTTTCTAATCTTGTGAAAGTACAGTAAATTAATGCTACCTGGTCATTTTTTCTTCTTCTAAAGTATTTAAGGCATAAAAGGAACCTGTTGTCAATGTGGTATTTTCTGTACTTTCTTTTTACAGTTGGTGAGTCTGACATGCTAATTTCCAAAGGGAGGAATCAGAGCTTTAGAAAAAAATGCAGTATGGAAACTTTCATAATGTAATTGCGTGATTGTATGTAATTGCTTTTTCAGTGCAGAGTTTTGAGCACTCCTCTGTGCAAGAGCTGTTTTTTTAACATGTAGCCTTCCGTAAAGGTGAAGTAGTTTGCAGAGAGAAAATACTAAAAGTTTAGAGTCATGTGAAAAATCCAGAAAGAGAAGAATGATCTTTGAGTTGTACAACATACACAAAAATGAGTGAGGTGATGATTTGCCAGGTCTACACAAGAAGAAAATTATAGTCCTGTGAGTTTTAAAATCTATATACATGTTAATGTAAGCGAACTAGAAATTCCACTAGAAGAAATGAAATAATTTTTCAGAAGCTGAAATATGGAGGAATATGTGGAATGTATGAAAGGTAAGGTAAGGGAAAAAGCGTGCAGGCAAATAATGTGAAAGGAGCAGTGGAAAGGGGTGTTGGTGGGAAACAAGAAGAAGTTGTGTCAGAATAACGTTGAGTTATGAAATAAATGTCAAGAAATGTATCTTTCACTTACATAGTGAGATGAGAATTGGTGAAAAGACTTGCTGACAAAAAAATGACTGGGAGCAAACCAGAAGTTTATAACTTAATTTTTCTTTTGACCTCAAAACAGCTCACAAAGATGGGTAAGTTCAGGTATCTCCATTTTATACCTAAAATATGGAGACTAAAGTCACCATAGGGGCGACTCTCTAGAAAAACCACATTATCTGCTTCTGTATTACAAGAAAGAACAGTCCTGCAAGCTATTGATAGTAAGATAGTAATTCCTCTGCTTGAATTTTCTTTGGCACAAGATGTGTCTTTACATGTTTTTGTGCCAACACATCTATTGGGACAGCTTTCCAGTGCACAGTTCTATTGCATATTTGGAAGAACAGAGAAAGATTAAAATACACAAAGTAAATCTTGGGACCTGCTTGCAACTTTTAAGACATTTGCTGCTATTATTTTTTTTTTAAAATTATACATTTCTGTATTTTTAAAAATCCTACAGAAGATTTTTCTTTTTTGTTCAAAATGTATTCCAGTCAGATTTGCAGGCACAGAAGCTGTCCCCTTAGCACCCATAAACTTTGTTTAGAAGCGCAGTTTGTTAATACCATTTCATCCTCAAAAGCCTGCTTGCAACTTTTAAGACATTTCATGCTATTATTTTTTTGTAAAATAATACATTTCTGTATTTTTAAAAATCCTACAGAAGATTTTTCTTTTTTGTTCAAAATGTATTCCAGTCAGATTTGCAGGCACAGAAGCTGTCCCCTTAGCACCCATAAACTTTGTTTAGAAGCGCAGTTTGTTAATACCATTTCATCCTCAAAATGACTTTCTTCACAGTGGCTGTCATGCTCATGTCTTCATCTCTTCACTGTATATTGTGCTCCATATTATTTCACATCCAGAGGTTGGTATGGGAGGGAAGTGTTGATTGCCCTGCAGCCTCTCTTACCAGCTTTCTTGCAGAGTCAGGCTGTTCTAGATGATCTGTGGTTATAGACTGTGGCCAGGCAATAAAGCCAAACAATAGTGCAATCAGCAGGCTAGGGCAAAATAAGGGGCCAGAGTTGTGAAGTTACATAGGATTTATTTTTTTTTTAATTCATTTTTGGGGTATGTTATAGCCTATTATTCGGTATTATTAATCAACTCAAGCAAAATCTATACTTACATCATTACCGAAATAATTATTATTGAATAATTCATCGGGTGTGAGCTCATCTGTGAGAAGTCCTTTCTGGATAGAGATTTCTCTATTCTAAATGTTTGAACATACCACATTTGTACCACGCTAAGTCAGAAAAAGGCACTTTTGCTTTGTAATAGAAGTGTTCACAGGACGGTTCATAATGGAATAACTATTATGGAAGAAATTCTACAGAATAACTATTTTGGGCAGTTTATAATGGCAGACAAGTTCTTAGTGTCAAGTGGCTTTTCCTGCTTGGAAGTCGTAGTGATTTTTGATACCTTTGTTGCCCTCCCACAACTGAGGGTGGAAGTCTGTATTTATACATAAAGTTAAAAGCAGCCTTAATAGATTGCCTTGACAGTGATACTGTTTGCTGAGTATCAAAAAAAACCAGATGCTGGAGTATGAAGGGAAGGGGAGAAAGGGAAGGAGACTTTTTTTCTTAGCTGAAAGACAGTTATACCAATGTGTTTCTTATTTTTTGATGCATGTTGCCTCTGCCCTCTGGGAACCACCAAACCAGCGCATTTCAGAACAGCAAAATAATTTAATCTAGGGCATTCAATTGGGACTGTTATCCCAGAGGTGGAAAAAGGGTTTGTGTTGACTTAGTCCACCCTCAGGGAAATGTGGGGTTTGGTTTGATTTTTTTATTGGCCTTTTTTTTTTTTTTCATAAGAACTGCTGTAATTGATCCTACTATACAGGAGAGGAAAAAAATAACAGAAAATAATGAAACAAGGCTAGAACCTCAGAAAACTTTATATGGATGACCTACTTCTGTCAGGAAAATATAGGTAGTCTATAACAAGCTTTAACAGAGTTATAAATCTTTAAAATATTTCATATATAACAATCTATTTGTGAAGTAAGGAATTAACATTTTTGTTTTCATATTGAATTAGAACAGTTATTTGTCAAGAACTGTAATGAGATTGTATCTCTTTATCAGGATTGAGGATGAGTGTGGTTTGAGAGAAAAACTGGCAAAATGGTATGTGAAAAGAGGCGCGTTTTTTGGAACTTGGCATCTTTGATTGCCAGCTCTAGTGGAGGCAGGTGTTTTTATGTTTAATCTTGATCCTGTTCCCAGTAAAATCAGTGGCTCTTATTACGTTTAACAGTGCAGGATTCAGCCATTAGTACTTGGGCTACGTTATTGTAGTAGGTTTTTATCTAGCGTGGGTCATAATTTCTCTGTGTACTCTCATCAATGTTTCCACTCCGCTAAAACAATATCTGAGGAATGTTTCCCAACCCTTCTACCCCCCGATATATTTTATGATGGAATTTTCTAAGTTGTCGTTTCAGCCTTTCTATCATATTAATCATATTCTTTCAAAAGTTTATGTAGTGTTACAGTATTTTAAAAAATGCTAAAAAAGTTATGTATCTGTTAACATACTTGGCATGGAAAGAATCATGCAGACAGCTGGTTTTCAGCTTATCTCTTATGATTTTTTGCTTCAATTTCCAGTGTGATATTTCTCAGAAATTATTTTCAGTAAGTCTTTTAAAGGTGGATTGTGATTTTACCTTTTAAACCTCTTTCGCTTTTCTTTGTTTACAAAAATGTTAAGCTAGTTTAATCAGGCATTACTAAACTATCTTAATCCTCCATCTCTTTTAGATAAAGCAACAGCTACTCTTGTAAGTGATAAGGCATCAGCCAAAGAAACTTAAAACCCATGAAATTATACACATTTTATGTATTAGTGGAAGGTTTTCTTTGGGTTTATTTATATATCTTTTTATCTATATATAGAGAGAGTGTAAATACATGTGTAGACTACTTAGCCTGTTTTTTAATTTCCTATGGTTAAACCTAGAAAGACATTACAGCTTTGAGTTTTACTTTTTGTGACACATTCAAATTAATTTGCTTAATATTTTCATATAGTCACAAACTTGTCAGAAACCCTTAAATAGGGTCTCAAATCTACTAGCATTTGCCAATAAAATATATATTTTAGTATATTTATATAATTAATAACTTTAAAAATCTTAAATTTGCTTTTAAAATCTGAGGCAATACACAGAGTATTCATCAAAACCAGTAGCTGATAATTTTTAAGAAAATATTATTGCAAAGTGGAGGTAAATTAAATCACCTTCACTGATGTATTTTAATATATGTATTTTACACTTTTGCCCTAATGTATAAGTCCTCTTACTTATGTGTCCAGCAGGATACCTTTCTGTTTTCTTTCTACAGAATATGACCAAATTCCATTCTATTCTTAAGTTATATTCAAATGCAAACTGCGATTTAAATTGTGATATTTTTAATTCATTATCTTTAAATATGCATGAGTTCCTAAGGAATATATTGTGTCTATGGTGCACTTAATGTGAATATGGCATATATCTAACCTTGAATAGAAGGACCCAATGTTGTTTAGAGGAGCTGCAGTCATGCAGTGGAGTTGAGAGCAAGAAAAGAAACAGACTTTGGAGTAATTTGTTGAAATGGAGGTAACTTTGGGACACTAAATAAAAGTACTTGGTAAGGTAAGTCCGTTTTGAGGTCACTTATCCTTACCTATCTATTCCCAACAACTGCTGTCCAGCTAACATGAAATACAAGTTTTGGGTTTTGCACATTTGACTTAAATTTGATTTCTCCTCTAAATTCATGTGCACATGGCTTTATTTCCCCTCGTTTATCATTTCCTCCCTTTGAAATAAAGAACCTTAGTTTCAGACTTCTTTTATCTTTCCATTTAATTTAAATTCAGTTGGTTTGTGATCTCTTGAGCCACTATTATTGCATACGACCAATCTTCTATGATCTTTGTCTTATCTATCAAAAGTATGCCTAAAATAGCATTGATACCTGCTGGTTTAATGACTGTGTGATGGAAAATACAGTTGTACATGTCTGGGAATAATTAGGACTCAATAACTTTAGTATAATTTATTCTCCCATTTATACCTGGAAATTAAAGAATTTCAGAGTTGGTTTCATGTAATTAATATTTATATCTTCGCACCTTTTTGAGGTTTCTATCCAGATTACAATCTATAGTAGATAATTTACAATATTTATGTAGTAGTTACAATTGTTTTTCCATCATGTTTTCTTATCTGTAGCCCATTGTTGAAATCCTGCTCCTTAGAAGTATTTGGAGGAAGAGAGAAGGTATCTCAGTCAGTTGGCTTATCACTGTTCTGTCCTATAAAGTCCTTTTCCATCTTTCTGAGGTGCTAGTAAGGCATGATAATGTAAAGTAGCCCATATGGATTAAAATATCCAGTATCAAATCCTGCCTCAACAGATCAGGCTCATTATATTGCCCAGATCCTTGCATTAATAGAGCAAGTGTTCAGTTGCTAAGGGGCAAACGTTTTAGAAACATAAAAATTTAAAATTTATTATGGAGGTTCATTTAAAGTTTTTTTTTCATTAATTTAAGATTTACAATATTCCAGACGTTTCTCTTATGCGTATATAACCTTCACAGAAAACATGAGGGCTTCAGCAAAAATGACATGGGTACTCCATATGGATTGAGTAAAAATGCAGATATCATCGTTAGATTTTTTACTTTATAAGCACCGGAGATCCCTAATTTTGTATTCTGAACCAATCAATATTGATTTATTAAATAGGTTTAATTGTCACCTGTTTAAAGAATGGAGCAAACAGTGTCGATGGGAACATATAATAGGAAGGTAAAATTGAAAACCAGTGGACATACAGATATGATGCAGATTTCTGCAGTTGTCTTTGTTCCTTGGGAAGCCTATGAAATTTTGACAGCCAAAACAAGATCCTATTACTCAGGGGAAACAAAATAAATGTCTTTGCATTTAATATAGGAAATAATGTGTTTCATAGCCTCTTTGTCACATATTATTTATTTCTTATCCTCGCAAGTATTGTATTTGATTTCTACTGCACAATTATATTAAATGGAAATATGAGTAGTACTGAGGAGAAAATAAAACCATCTGTTTGAACACAGAGAGTTGAAGTTTTAATAAAAAAGAGGTACTCTTTTAAAGGCCATATGAACATAATACCCCATGACCACAAATGTGTTTCTAGTGGGAGAATGACATTTTCGTAAAGATTACAAAAGCATTAAGCTTGTTACTTTTTAAGCTTATAGTAGGGGGTAAGATAACAGTATCTAAGTTACTGAAATGTCAATTGAACTGACAGAATTTCAAAGCTGGTAGAATGCCTGAATACCTTCCTTCTTTTTAGAGCAGTTGCTGGAAATTACTTATTAAGCCCATAATAAGGCAGCGGGCAGTGAAATCTAGTTATTGACTCTTTGTCATGTTGAAAAGATGCCCATTCCAGAATTTTATTAGCGTGTTGTTTATTTAATAATATAAGTAAGCACTAACTTTTCTTTTCAAATTATTACTACATTTTTAAACATGAAATTCTTGATCTTCTTTTGGGTTACATTTTTTTTATACTGTTGTTCCCTAATGAAGTTCTTCCACTTCATCTTTTCCAACAGGAGCTTGAATCTGTTTTCTGAATTCTGTAGAGGTTGAAAGGGGGATAATTCTATTCTTGGTAGGTTTTTTTGCTTTCAAAATGTCCACAATTAGCAAACACCAACTAATTATCTTCCTTTTTTGCTCTCAGCACACCTGCGAGTTCCTCCTCAGTGTGAAGAGAGCATTTAACTCACTATGCCCTCTAATTATTGCATTCTCCTCCCAAGTTTAAAAGATGAAAGTGATTTACTCTCCAGTCTGATACTTTGTGAGTGGTCAGAGGTCAATTTGAGATTTATATACCGTAGTATTCTGTTTAATAATAAAAAGTGACAAAACCTGAGAGAGAATTACTAAGCTAGGCTCTCTTTTACTTCAGAATATAGGCCTGCGTGAAGAAAAGTGTGTAGAACTAGGGCAGATAAGGGAAGACTTCAGAAATGCCCTTTAAAGAAGCTCCTGCAGTACTGATTGAAAAGAAAGTTGTTACAGGAGTCTTTTCAATATATGCATCTACCATCATGTAATCACAAGTTAATGTCGTGGTCCTGGCTGTGATTATTGTGAAGACAGACAACCTTTTCTGTCACAAAATGTGTATTCAGAGAGCAAATAGAACTTTAAAATGGCAATTTTTTATTTTTTTTAAAAACAAACTATTGTGATTAAAATAACACTTGCTTAAATTGGGGGTTTGTCACATCCACAGGCTGGAAGTTACATGTGAAATTTGAACATAAATGTCCTTTTCACTGTGCCTTAAGCTTATAATTTTTTTTAAAAAGCCCTCTATCTTCAATGAAGGGGCTGCTGTATCTACTGAGTATTTGAAAAACAAAGCTTTCAGTCATTTTATAATACTTTTCACTACATTTGCTGAATAGAGCAAGGCAATGTAGGGAAGAACTTTGTAGAGTAGGGTGGATGGTTGGACTCGATGATCCCAAGGGTCTCTTCCAACCTAGACAATTCTATAAGTCTATGATTCTAATGGAGATATTCCTCTCTGTCTGATTTGGAGTGGACAAGGGTGGTTATAACCCAGTCCAGCTTCTTCCTTAGAAATTTAGCAGTTAATGCTGTGGAGATTTTTAGTTTCTGTAAACATCGCAGAACTGTCTGGAATTGGATCATTTACTGGTTTTGGACTTTCAAGAAGAGCTTCCTTTTCCTCAGCAGCTTCATGCACGGATCATCCTTGGGCCAAGATGCATTTCTTTGTGTTTAAGTACAAGGGTCAATGTACTGATTTGCTTTTCACGTGCTGGGAAAGTCCAGCAATTCCTGTGACACAGGAATTAGGTGCTCTGTTACACAGCGCCGGCAGCTCCTCTATAAAGAGGTGTTTCAAGAGTGTGGTCTCAGGTTGGTTAGTAGGAACCTCTGTGTGTACATCTGTGCTGATATATGATTAATCCTTCATTTTTATTCTAGCCCTTCTACAAAATATTTGTTTAAAGGTTATGAATTTCCAAACTTACTTCTCTAGAAGTTTTTAAACAGCAGTATCTACCCTTCTTCCGCTATGCCTGGGCTTATTTCAGAATTTTACATTCCGTGTAAAAGTAGTCATGAGAACTTTGTGGTGACTTTGCCTAAGAAGGTTTTGAAATACAAAGAGGTAGGAGGCGGAAATATGAGTATTGACTCCAGCTTTATAAGTAATTTTTTGAATGTTTTCTCTTATTAGAACAAAAGCTGTCACTATCTGCCTCTGTTATGTCTTGGAGATTCCAAGGAGTAAGAGAAGCAAAAGTGACAGAGGCACTTTAATCTATTATTTAAGGAAATACATAATATCATGCGTAGACTACACAAAGGAATGATGAACAGTTGATAGAAATTCCTGATTGGTTGAAAGTTCCCAACAATCTAATTTTAATGGAGTGGGTCTGATGTAATGAGCCAATCTGTGAGACACCCAGCCACTCCACTGCGAATAAAAATGCAGAGGATAGAAACAAGGCTAGCAGACATCTTTATATTTGCTGACATTAAAGAAATTGCAATCAGATTAAAATAAGTATGTTAATTACTGCGTTTTCAAATACAAATTACAGTTGTTTTTTTATCAGCCAAGTGTTTTAGATGGTTACAGGGAAAAATACGCAAGTCCTATCGAAGTTAGAATCCATGAGAAAGTTTGACAGAACAGAGAGTACTTAATTTCTCTTTCAGCAAAGAATGAAAGAGAACATCAACTTCTTTGAGTTCTTCAAGGACTCAGCTGTTTCAAAATAGGTGCTATCTCCATTTTGCTACAGGCTCCCTCAGTCTTTTTGAATTCTTCAAACACTCCAGTTCTGTGCATGTGTGGGAAGACTTTAGGGAATGTGATGACTCCCTCAGCCCACAGTGTAGGCAAGAAAATTCAAAAAAAATGTGTGTAGAACCAGTTTCTGTCATTGGTAAGGACAGAATATGGTTTCAGTACTACTGAGAAATAGTACATTTTGTCATACGATAATTCTTACAGTTTTCTAAAGAGTACTGTTTGCTTATAGTAACTACTTCAGAGGAAGTTTTCAATTATAAAATAGCAACTAAACCAAACCCCTATAAATGCTATAAACAACTGCAAATATAGTCTATATACAGATTTTATGACCATTTTAATTAAAGAGAAGTTTACATAATGTCTGCTATTTCGTTACTATGATAATTATCAGAAAATGTTTGGATACCAGCTGCTAAATTCCTTAAATGGACCCATCATTAATTAGTTTTAATTCAGAGACTCATTAATTTTAATTCTTTAAGATGTCATTGTCTACCAGAAATTGCAGCGTACAATCGTAATGTTTTGTAATTTATCAGAGGATACGTGTGCTTTTGAAAATTAAGGAGCAGGTTGAGCCTCTGGTTTCAGAGCTAGCTGAGATGGGTGTCTATAGGTATAAGGTAGTTTTATTAAACTGTGTTGTAGGGTACTTCATCCTCAGAGCACTTGGGAAAGTCTCTGTAATTTGTCCGACAGAGCAGCAAAGTAAGGCTGGTGATTTGCTCAGGATTTACTACGTAAATTTGGTGTCAGCATGATGAGATGTTCCTGCCCCCCAGCCCGTGTTTCCAGCAGTGGTCTCTCCTTCCCCATCAGCTGGTCGGTGAACACGATTCCAGGTGAAGACTTAATTTTGACAGGGCTGTACACTCAGCGTTAACAAAGGACTTCAGCAGTTGGTGGCAAACATCTAGCAAGCTGATAACGGGATCACCCTTCACCACGAGGTGAAAAGCCATCTCATTTAAGTGGGAAGACATTATGGAGCAGATTTGATTAAAATTTCATGTATAGCACATCTCTTTCAAAAGATTAGTGTAGTCTTCACTGAGGTTGTTTAATAGCTGGCAGTGACATATCTCTTTCTATGACAGACACACTCTCTTGATTAAATATATGCAAATTTATACATGCTTACCATGTTTATACGTAAGTCGAGATCCTGTACTTCACTGAGCTTTTTTGACACGTGCACAGTATGGATGTATAGCGTAAGCACTTACGAAAGTCAAAAGTTAATGGTGATGTCTAATGAGAAAAATGTTTGCTATCTTCAGATCTGTGACCATTTATTTTATTATTATTTTCTTTTTAAGAAGGGGACCAGAAAAAAGCCGAGGCGTAGCCTGTTTGCATAAGCTGCTTTATCAGATACTCCTGGGCTTCACTAGAGCTTAACTGGGAGCTGCAGAGCAAGACGGGTGTTTAAAAAAAAAAGCCTTAAACACTCGGGTAACAGTTTGCATCCATGTGGTTTCCTTTGCGGCGCTGATAGTTCTTTATGGGTCTGTCAGTTTCAATCAGCGCAGAGCACATGTGATCAGTATATCTGATAAACTTGTCAATGCCTTTTTAAAGCAGGATTCCCCAACCTATTCTATTCAACTCTCATCCAACCCC
>NW_015090796.1:628633-666749 GCF_001431845.1 Calidris pugnax
TTTCATCATTTCAAGTAGAATCTTGATAAGACAGAGATATGTCACAGGCAGCTGTGTATCGCTAGCTCAGGCTACAACTAATTTGTGCAGGAAAAAATTAAATCAGGAGGTAAATTATTTCATGATTGCTCATTCCCAACAGAGTTGGGCATCATTCTGAAGAAAATATCAAATAATTGGTTTCAGGCCATGTCAGACACATGCAATTCCCTTCACTAATGGCTATGTGAGGTAGCACTGGGCCTCAGGGGTCAACGAAGAACTGAAAATAGCTTAGTGCCAGGCACAGCAATAGAGAGACAGAGCACATAGGAAATGAAGTGGCAATAAGTGCAATCTATAGGGGAAATGTGCTTCACTCGGAGTTTAATATATTGGCTTAGGATCTGGCAGTGAGCCATGCAACAATTGTTTACCTTTTTGTCAGCATCTGCATCTGCTCTGTTTTGTAAACGGCACTTAACTTTCAGTCAGTAAATGCTGGAATCAATAACAACTGTTAAGGGATTTCCTCTCCTTTTTTTCATATTCCATAACAAATGCACGCAACAAACAATGTTTGCCTTAGATTAACAAGGAACAGACATTAACAGGGTCAAAGGGATTTGGTTGGGAACATTTTATAGCTTCTTGGGTTTGCAGTAATTGTATCTGTGTGATTTGAATGTATCTTGTAACCTATCCAAATTAAACTGTTAAAAAAATGCTAGCATGCAGTAATGAAGATGATTTTTTACAATTATCTTAAGTACTGTGTATAGAAAACTGCTGGCACTGTTTGTAATAATTTAGTTCTGCGTAATATTGTGTATTACATCTGCTATGCAGAAATATTAAGTTCACTCTTACAGTATGAGGAAATTAGTGATTATATCCAGCAATACTAATTATTTAAACCTAGCAGTTACATTAAAAAACATACACTAACATGCAGTTTGAGAAAACTGTGAGCAGATGTCCATAAAAATTGAATATATCATTACTAAATGCAAGTGAAAGAATAATACGGTTTATATACAAGCTCTGTTTAGGAGATAGTGTGCAGATGAATTCTGTCATAAATGCAAGAATGTTATAATAGTTATAGCATCACTTAAAAGTTAATATCGCTGAGAGCTGAGGAACACATTATTGTTAATGGAATTTATGTATGTAACTCCCTGTGCACTGCTTCAAAAATTTACCCCTTGAAATATCCCTATACACAGTGACTATCAGCAGCTGAGTTTCTGTTGCTTTATTAGGCTATTTCTTTTCAGAATTTAACAAAGTGTTAGTTCCATTTATGAAAGGGCTTTATTATTTGTACGCAGGTTGTAGTTAGATTTTAAGTTTAATATTGCACTTTTTCGATTTTCCTCCTCATATAGCTTTATTGGATGAAATCCCTGACAACCCTTTCTCGTGTCCCTTGTAGAACAATATTGTAGATCCATCTTATGTGAAATTAAGCCTTATAAATGGGGGCAGGGGAATGATATTTAATGTATTGGGAAGGTATTTTATAGTAAAATTGATTAAAAGGGTTTTAAACCCTTGGTTCCTGCTGAGGGAGAAATCCCCACTGTAATCACTGAAGAAGGCAGTCATCAGGTTGCTTTCCAAGGATCCCATCATGGGTCCCAGAAGCAGTTGAGCCATGTGGCTCCGTACACCGAGTAGGAAGGCTAATTAATCTGAGAGCAGCGCCGTCGTCGTGTAGCTATTCTTGAACATCCACAGCCAGCTCACCTATGATGCGGGGGTTTCTGCACCACACTTTACTGTGTCACATCCCTGGATGGGGTGAAATGATCAGAATTAGCCGTTCGGTTTTCTTGAGATGTTGGGAGTGCCAAATTGTTTCAAACATATAAGGTGGCACGCTCATTAAAAACAAAAAAAATCACAAAAGTTATATTAAAGATATGGGATTCATTCATATGCATATTTTCTTATGCCTTTCTGAGATTTTAAATGCTTCCAGGCTATGTTATATTAAAGATATGGCATTCATTCATATGCATATTTTCTTTCTGAGATTTTAAATGCTTCCAGGCTATAACCAAGGAAATTGGAAACACTTTATTTAATGGTTCCAAGAGCTACAGCTTTGAGGAAAGTACCACTTTTGAAACTTGCTGTAAAATCTCAAGTTATCAGGTGTCCACAGGTCATTTAGATTTTGCACAGCCTTATTTCTCATGCGGCTTTGTTTTTTGAGATGAGGGCAGATCTTTTTAAGTGGTAAGATAAAGGCAGATGTCTTGCTACTGAATTTAAGTATATAGGAGAAGCTCAAGTACAATGATCAAGTGCTTTTATTGAATATGTGTCTTTCACTCTATGCTGCTTGAAAAATGCTTTAATTAACATATTAGTTGGCTTAGAATTCTTGTGCACACTTCTCAACTTTGTCACTGGTTAAGTGAAATTCTCTAATACCATCATTTTTTTTATTCCTGAGAGCTCCCAAGTGGTCACATTATTTTGCAGAAAATATCTTTATATACAAATACAGAAGAGAAGACTGAGATTTAGTGTTCAAGACATATTGCACCCAAACTGATTTTAACCTTGACGTTTGAATGACATGTTTATTTTTCATTAGAATTAATACTGAGTAGAATTAGGTCTACAATATATTTAATTTATCTTATTAGAAGATGAGGTATTAATTTAACTGTTAGTATTGCAAAGTTGTCCCTGATTTCACTAGTAATCCCTATGTGTCTTTTTACAGTATTGATACTGTCTCTTTCATATGCATTTTTTTTAGTTGCTGATGTAGAAGAAAGTGGAAAAGACTTAGAGAAGGACAACAAGGTGATAAAAAATGTAGAACAGCTTCGACATAAGAAGAAATTAGCGAGCTACAATATTTCAGTTTGAAAACAAAATTAACATGGCAGGATACAATAGATGTCTATAAAATGAAGGGAATCAATATGAAAATAAACAGGTATCAGTAGTTGACTGATTCATGAAACTAGTTGACATCGGGTGAAGCTATAAGATGAACTATTCAAGCAAACTAAATGATTCCTCTCTTAACCCAGGGTGTAGGTAAAGTGTGGAAATTCTTTCCACAAAGTGTTAAGTATGGTAAAAATTTACGTGGGGTGAAAGGGTAACTGCAGAAATTGGTGAAATAGAAACCCACTGCAGACTATGGACGTGTGTCATATCTGTCTGTGCAAGATGCCCAACCACAAGTGGTCAAGAGCTAGGTATGCTCTGAGAAGAAAATACCTTATATGGTTTCCTTTCTATATTTTTGTTTAGTCTTCCTCTTTCAGTTTCTGTCCAAGCCCAGGATACTGGGGTAAAAGACTGTAGTTGAACCCAGTGAACCACTTTTACAATATTATGCTCTTATCTTTACATTACATAAATTACTCTGATTTCTTAGCCACCTCTATTTGAGGTGCTTGAAATTTTTCAAATTCTATATATTTTGCATTAATATTTCTCATGATTAGTATAAGTGAAAATAATTTTCTATTACTCTCTGATCTTAGGATTTTATATTAAAAACTTCAGTAAAGTTATGGTTTACTTTTTTGGAGTATTGTGTTTTTCATACTCTAGGCCAAGTGTTGTCTCATACATTTTTGCTGTTTATTGGTAGAAAGAGTGGTTTTCCAGCTACTTAAGTTAAAATTATTTTCAATCTGGCATTTCAAGCCTAAGATATGAAAATAAAAATAATCTAAGGCAGCATACTTACCTGCAGTTTAGAAGTTCTGAGGCCTTAGAATGTTATCAAAAGTCTAAGTAAATAGCTTTCTGAATTTTGTGTGTGTGTAACTTCATCTGCACAAAAACAAATTCCATTTTTGCTGTTTTCTAGTTAATTTTCTAAACGTGGCTGTTGAAAATTATGGTAAGAGTACTTACGTTTTGTAGGGTTTGTTTGCACTCTGTGCTCATCTTGAATTATCAGCATCTCAATCTAAATATTTACTGTTAACCAAATGTCATCATTTGTGCAATGAAACAGCAAAACTCTATGTATGGTTGTGATTCTTGACTGTTTCAGCAGAAATTGTCTTGTGTTACCTATGTTCTTTCTATCTAGGTTCTTTCATAATCTTTTCTGTATAGCTTCTCCAATTGCAGGAGAATTTTCCAGTCTGAGGAAGAAGGAAGATAAGCAAGAAATTGTGGGATGACCATTACAAGACTTTCAGGTTTTGAGTGATTCAGCAAAATTGCACAGGGGAAAAGGACCCATAACCTGGGTTACACAGATCTTCTGTTCTAAATTAGACAACAGCTGAGTAAACTCATTTTGGTTTAGAATATGTGAAAATGCAACTGAAGAGTTTTTCCATATGGGTAATAGAACTGTTTTGGCTTGAATTTACCTAAGAACCTCAATTAATTGTATGTTAAAGAGTGCAAGACCCATGGATTTTATATTAAGGTGTTAAAACACCTTTAAAAGAATTTTAAGAACTAAATTAGTATCTAGGTTGCATAATAGGGAAGAATGTAACAGAAGCTTGATTGTTTCGAAAGGCTGTATACAAAAAAGTAGATCAAACTTGATTTCTGCTTTATTATTGATGTATGTTTATTGTACTTGAACACTGTCTTAATTTGGAGGATGCGGGACCTGAGTATTCTCCTTCTTTCATGTATTTTTACATTTTTTACTATCAAGCCTATTTTTTCTTTTTCTCGAATGAATAGCTTTATGACTTACGGTTGTTCTGTTGACACCTTTACTCAGCGCCTCTCCTTGGGTATGTAAGATCTACAGTGGCCATATTTCATCCTTAGACTTGCTGGCATTTGAAGCTTTCCTGCTCCTTTGTAAAGGACTATGTTTTTGTCCATTTTTTGGATGCCATGAGGCTTGGATGACATCTGAGCAGAAACTTGAGATCTGGTGTAGTCTGTGTCTAACCCCTAGTTTAGCAGGATGGTTGATCAGCCAGGTTAGAATGCTCATTCCCCAAAAAAACTAATAGTATCCATCTGTCCAGATACAACCAGCCAAATGGTCTCTAGTAAGACGCTTCATTCTTCAACAAGTATGACATGTCCTTTGGATATTCGGGAAGTTCCTTCTGCTAGTGAAAGGCCAAACTTGAAAATAAGTGCCACCACTTTCTCTGATGCTGTATGACTGCATGGTCTGGCAAACCTTGTGCAATTTGGTAGACATTCAATGTTAGTTTTACCTGAGAATTCTTTTTTTGTACGCAAAGATCTCTAGGAATCACCTTGTTGGGGATGGCAGACTCCTGCTGCCTGTCATTTGATGGTTGGGGTGGTAAATCGGCATGACAGTGGAAATGAAGTACCCTTTTTGCCCCTTTCGCATCATCGCAAGTCAAGAGTGCAGATTTTCTAGATGTAGGGATGTTAACAGGAGGAAAGTTTTGTGCTTATTCCTTTGCTTTCATCCAGTTTTGTATAGTGAACCATCAACATTTATTTACTTGATACAAATAAATGCAGTGCAGTTTCAAGTTAATTCAAGTAAAGTCTTTGTTTTTTCTACCTCTTCTCCCTCCTACGTCCCAGAAAGGACCACAGTCTGGACAGCAGAAACTTAAAGTACTTTCTTTTCTTTCTTCTTAACAAAATAATAGTGCTGTCCTTGGTGAAGCTGAAAGACAGTTTTACAGAAATGACCTGTTCTTCCATGGTTTTAGTCTGGAAACTGAAGTTCCTTAAGGGCTATGCAACAAAGGCCTGTGTGCACTAATGGGCCTTAATGGCCTTGACCAGCCTTTTCTGAGGCCTCCACCACAGGCTGCCCAAGAGACCTCTTTCAGCTGAGGCCTGGGTCTTCAGCCCGTGCCTGAGCTACATCATAGCCATTCTGATGTCTCATCTCCACCAGAGCCATGTCTGAGACTGGCCATGGCTCCCATTGGTTCAGACTTCCTGAGCTGAGCTTGAACCTTGGCTTGAGCCTTTTCACCATGGTCCTGCCTAATGTTCACTGAACTGAACTCTCTGACTCTAGGTTGACCCCACCAGACCTGATCCTGACTTCAAGCTTTGAATTAACTTCCTTACTCAGATACGCATCATCACCGTGGACTTGGCTGGATGATCTGGACCCTTGATGGAAACCAGGCTGTCATCTCTGGGTCTGCCCTTCTTGCCTTGCTTAGATACAGCAGGACAGACCCCTGGTCGGCAAGGAACCTGTACTGAAGTCCACCTTACCGTGCTCTACTCTCTGTCCCTCAGGGAGCACCCAGCCTTTGGTGGGTGACACCGACACTGGGCTTGGTTGGGATCTTTTTTGTTATGCCTAAAGATAGCTCATCATAGTGATTTAGGATTTTTCTGCTGGCAGATTTGGCCTCCAGAGCAGTTCAGGAATCATAAGTATAGGCAATACAGAAAATATACATTTGCTATATGTCATCACTTTGGCTGCTTATCTGTTTGCTGTTACACAGTTCTTCAGTGTTTCTGTCCTGTGGTTGTCCAGTCAGATCAACGTCTGAGGAGAAATGCTTTTTCATTGTGTTATGGACGGAGTGATTAACTTCACTCGTAAGAGAGAAGCAGTGAAATACTTATCAAGGTGAAGCAATGGTTTAACAAAATCAGTAGTAAATGTGATAAAACCAGTAGTAAATGCGATAGTGTTTTATGAGGCTCGATGTCAAGGTGCACCCTATTATTTACTGCCCAGAGGACAGGGTCAGACCAGCTGTCAGGGAGACCCTCCCATAGAGCCAGGAGGTTCAGAAAGGACCCCCTGGCTTCCTAAACTCCTTCTCAGAGAGGAGTCTGGGTGCAGCTGGATCCAGTCCTAGTCCCAGACTTGGTCAACAGCTTTTGTCTGAAGGATTATATATGCACAATTAACCCTCTATATCACTTAGCTAAGATTTCAAAGTTCAGCATGCTATTGGTCACTCAACCGAGAATCTGTTGCGGCCAGGAATCTCTCAACCTCAAGGAGTAGGTCCTTAAGCGAGTGTCCTCACCAAAGAGGAGATCCTGGCCTGCAGCCACTGCCATCCAGGAAAGCTCCAAGGGCTCTGGGGCTGTCCACTATTTATAGAGTGAGATAATTGACCTATGGTCATGTTCTCATGGGAACAAAATATCTATGTCCCCACTCCAGACAGCGTTTTGACTGTGTTGCCAGCCATCCCCCAAAGTCCAGCTTCAGTTGATCACAACTGATGTTGTGATGGCCATGGGGGCCACGGCCCGAGCAAGAGCCGAGGGGGTTGAGGGGGAGGAAGAAGAAGGGGCAAAACGGGGAGAGCACACCACCACACATTGCTAAAAAATGGACTGTGATGTGTTCATTCAAGCAGCCTGGTCAGTGGTCTTCAAAGCTGGGTGGTGCCATCAGCGTTCTGAAACCTGACATATAAGACCTGTCAGTCAAACTTTGGATACTCAGGTGTGTGCACACTGTATGGTTGTCAGGCACTAAATAAATGAGCTGTCATTTCTGGGATAATAATAAAACTGTAGACATGGAAAAGACCATGTGTGAAAGGAAATTCACTTCTGGAGGTTCCCCCTGTCCAGTTCTTTCCAACTGCTGTGGCTGAGCTAAGCAGAACTGAGGTTTGAGCCAACTTCTTCCAAGTTGGACCATCCAGTAAGATGGTTTTGTGAACCAAACCCACAAGAAGCTTATGCTTCTGCAGCTGCAGAGACGGCACTCTTCAGCAAGGCCCGTGGTTTCTGTATGAGTACAAGGAGATGGAACAGTGTGTTGCAGTGATAGTTATGGATAATTCAGGTCAAAAATTACCACCTTGAGTCAAGAGCCTCAAAAACTGTGATCGGCGCAGAATAACATGTAACTTTATGCCAGCTGGGCAAGTCAGCAATTGAGAGCTGTCACAGGACCAGCACTTCTCCTTTCAAATACCTGTTGTATTATTGCAATCAACTTTGGTTGATGGCCAGGTTCACTGATACATCAGCATGATTTGTGCTGATTGCAAATGTGAGGGTACATGGTTTGAACCATCCATAGTGTTGTAGCAAAAAACTGGTGTAAATGATGCTTGAATCTTTGTCATCTCTGGATCTTTGGTATACTGTCATGTCAAATGTAAGTCATATCACATTTACTTTATCATGACAAAGCCTAACAAAGGACAAAAGAAGATTTAAGAATGGATTACCCATAATATATGGTGCTCTCTATAAATGCCATATAGGTATTTGGTTGGTTGGTGGGTTGGTTGGTTGGTTTTCTCCTTCCAGAGACGTCTTAGTGTCTGGGTTGTGTGATGCATCCCATCTCAAGGATTCTTTGCCTTAGAGCTTTGGTGCAAGATGATTGTTTTCCCTGCTTTCCCTAGAATCAGCAATTCTCTGAGAATAGTATTTATTACATGGTGGTCTCATCTTTTCTTTCTGTTTTCTAATGTTTTTATCTTGACGTAGAGTTTTGCATGTCACTTTATGTTGAACTGGATCACCATGTTCTCAGTGCCCATGGTTTGTGGCTTTCTGATGAGTTCTGGATCTCACTGATTCAAGGGATTCAACTTCATGCTTCAGGCCTTCATGAGTGCACTTAAACCATTGTTTTCTTACCTCCTTTCCCCTTGACTATGAGGGTTGGCTGCTTATGTTTGTGCATATACTTGTGCCTTTTTATCAAAGACAGGATTTCCTCAATGCTTACCTCCATTTGTTTCTTAATTTTGTATCCAAGTTTCATGTCAGCCATGAAATCAACCCAGTATTCTTCCCTACCTTCAAGCATCTAGAATTTTGCCTATAAACTTCACAACCTAATAATCTTTTTAGGGCTTTCCTAGATCTTTGTAGAACATAGGTGGTATTAAATAGTAAGCTCTTGCTCCGATGATTGTGTGTTTGTTTGCCAATAGTGTACTGTGCTTTGTCACATATTAAAGTGTTCTCTCAGCTTCTTAATGGCATGAAAAAGGAGGGATTTTGAGCTCAATGTCTTCAGCTTCCAGCTGAAATAAACTTTGAATTGTCATTGAAAGTAAAAATAAAATTTTTTACTTCTTTCTGAGTTTGGCAGTACATTCTAAAATTAATATTACTGTGGTATACCATTGTCTTCTAGGTCCACTTCCTTTCAGTCTAATGACAACAATATCACTTGGGGCAATCAAATAATTAGATAGTTTCTTTGTTCCTCAACAAAAGGGGCAGGAGCATCACAAGCTTTTCAAATTATAGGATGGCAGAACTAACGTTCCATTGATTTTTATGATGTGACTTGTGGTTCTTATGTCTTGGATCTGCTATTTCTGGCTGTCTGCAGACTCAGGCAGTCATTTCGTGTCAGTTAAACTCTGTTTATATTCTCTAGTTTTTCAGGTAAAGGAAAAAAATTCTCTGAATAGCAGAATGTCTTTTTTTGGAGGTTTAAGACTTAGAATTGGAAATTCAGTAATACAGATATTATTTACTTGTTATTCAGATAGGAAGGGGACTAGCGGAGGCAATTATGCGTAACGCTTTCTTTTGCCATTCTTAGAAATGCGAGGGACTAGCATGAATACATCTGTTTGGAACTTTGAGGAAATTCAGATGTGGATGCAAAACTCACAGTTCAGTCTCTAAGGCTGCAGAACTGGAATAGCAAATTAGGGAATTTATATTCAGAGCTCAGCTCTGCTACTTAGATCTATGTCTATTTAAAAGTGATTTGTGAATACCTAAAAAAAAATACCTAGGAACTTTGAGGGAAAAGGGAGGTACTGAGTACTTCAAAATTGCAAAGGTAAGAGAGATTTGACACATGAAAGTACATTTCAATCAATTTCTATTTGTTTTTGTCTTTCAGAGCTTCCCTTTCAAACTACCCTGGCTCTCACTCTGACACTTTCTGCATAAACTGTTCTGCTGATGTTACATCAGCAACAGAACTGCTCAGGATCAGGGTATCAGCTCACCGCAATTTGCATAGAAGTGCAAATTGCATTACATTTAAAGAAGTTATAAAATTAAAGTACTTAATGGTTAATGCTGAATTGGAAACAGCTCCCAGTCTTTTATAGTCTGACTGTGCTCAAATCAGAGTTCCCTGGTTGATGTGACATGATTATATGTTATGATTACAAGTGTTAACCTTTCAAAATAAAATGTTCAGTTTCTTCTTTTAAATACCGAATGCTTATAGGTATGATACTTGCTGATATTTGTTCCCTGACAGTCTCACTTGTTTTCAAACCCCACATATTTAAAGTTGTGGAGTGTTAGATTGATGTTTCTTTTCACTCAAATGTCATATTCATCAACTGTATTGTGCTAGCAGATTGTTAAACAGACAAGGTGACTTGCAGAGTGACAGTGTAGTGATGTGATGTCCCAAACCATTAAAAAATAGTAATGACGTGGTTTTTTTCCTTTTGTTCAATCAGTTTTTGCAATACAGTGGTTTTTCTGTAATACACAGGTGAGAAGGTTTCTGAATAAGTCTGTTGCTTGGGAAAAAAATCCTAGTTAATGAATAACAAAACCTGGGATTCAGTTGTAACTTCCCAGATAATGGAGAAATGCCAAAGATTTTGGAAGAACTAGTGTAACAATATTTTAGGAGGAAGAAAAGATACATTATGCTATATCAAAAATCAAATTTATATATTGTACTTTCTTACATAATCACTTTTGCGGGTTCATTTTTTAAGGAACAGTAAAAGATAATTGTATTTTTTCTCTTGAACAGCCTCCCAGGAATACCACAAAAAAGGCAGGAACTTCTGCTTTACATTGTATCAACTCAAATGTCTTTCTCAACTTATCAAACTCTTTTTATCAATGGAAGAAAAAATTGAAGAGCTCTCTGCAGAAATTCTGTTGGTGCCTTCACTTACGGAGAAGAATAAGAATGTTCAAGGTAATGAATGCTTTTGCTTATTTATTGATTCTGCTTTGTGTAAAAAGATAATTTTATATGGTTTTCAAAATTAATTACCTAACATGTCATTCTGTTTTCTATACAAGTTTATTACTGTATTCACTGAGAATCTTTCTGAGATAGGTGGATTTAGTTATGAGCACAGTGACTCCTTATTTATTGATTCTACTTTGTGTAAAAAGATAATTTTATATGATTTTTAAAATTAATTACCTAACAGTCATTTTTCTGAATAGAAAACAGTCTGTTTTCTATACAAGTTTATTACTGTATTCACTGAGAATCTTTCTGAGATAGGTGGATTTAGTTATGAGCACAGTGACTTCTGGAAAAGAACTGATAGCTATTTCTAAAGATGTGAAGTATGGTAGTTATTGATGGAGAATCATAATGAAAAACTATAACACTGTAATGTAGTATCTCCAATTGAACAATCTATAAAATGCTGCATTTCATATGGGACAAAAACATACATAGAGTCTGAATTCTTTGAAACTATGTCTGTTTCTGAACTTGTCCTTGAAAGCTGCCTCTTTTGGGAGAGAAAAACGCTTCAACCTATAGTTCTCACAAACTCTTACTGGTATGTTCTATGCTTACCATCATTCTTATCCTACTGGCTACAGTGGGTGTTTTGTAGAAGTAGGCTCTACATCAGAATGTAAACTCCTTCAAGATCCAGCCTCAGGTTTGCATTTGCTTTAGATTCCAAGCCCATTCTCTTTTTTAATCTAACTGCATTTATGTCATATGAGGAGAACCCAAAATCCTGAAAACTCAGGTGAATAACACCTTCCAGGTCACAGTATGCTCATAAATGTTCTTCTGCTCTGCTACTTCTGCCAGAAGAGAGATTCCAGGTCACCAGAGAGCAAGTGGTTTCAAGAGCTTTGATTATATTGCAGGAAAGGATCAGACCAGAAATGAGGCCAGGCTGCTTAGGGAGAGAGGAGAGGTGGAGTCAAATATTTGATATCTCTGTAGTCAGGCTGCAGGCAGAGAAGGAAGGTGTTTTGGGAATGTGGTCTCCTAAATTGTTAAAAAAAAGATGAAATAGGAAGAGTTCTGAGGCACGCATTTTCTTGATGGATTCTTCCTCTGAAATACTGACGCTGAAATAAAGAAATACAGGTTAACCTATGCATTTTTAGAATATTCATCAAAGCTCAAATAAAATTTGCATTCAGGTTCCATTTTTGCTGTTGGTTTCAATGTATTTCTGCCTCCTTTAATCTCGCAGTTTTACTATTTCTCAAGGAACGTTAAGCTATTACACACTATGTTTTACGTTTTATGGCCTTGATCCTACAAAGAGGTGTTACAGTGAACTTCTCATACCTGTAATGTGAAGGACAGGATACACATTCAGTAAGGGCAATTTTAAGGGTGGTTCTTTACTTGCATATTCTGTGGTAAAATGTAAACAAATTGAAAAAAACTCTTGAATGGTGAATCTATTTGACATGTTTAACTAACTGCAGTGTAATATATGTGATCACCAATAATTCTGAGAACTTAATGATTGCGATGTTGACAAGAAATATTTTGCTTTCCAGGAAGTGTATTTAGGACTTCATCCTGCAGGCATTTCTCCAAGCTTAATTACATTCAGAACTGTTCCTCAAAAGTGTGTTAAGCCTTCTTCTTTGAGGAATATTCTTTGAGAGTAATCATATCTATAGCAATTAGGTTCTTAAACGGTATCTACATAATGGAAGCTGAATGGGGAATATTAGTTGATCTTGTTTTAGGTTAGGAGGCAGTCTTCTGGGAAGAAGGCCCATTCTAAAGAAAATATAAAATTACTTTTACCCTGAAACACAAGTGGAAGTAAATCTTTTACAAGTGATGTCAGTGAAGTCATACCTTTGGTTTTAGTGTTGCTGTTCTGATCAGGTGGTTTTATTCACAAAACCTCGCTCACTTAGTATCAGTTTCTGGAGAATACGCAAAGAGAAGTCATGGCTGGAGAAACTTAAAAAAAAAAAAAGTCTGGCTAGAAAAAGGGTTTATTGGTGTTATTTTCACTTCATATTGTCAGAAATCTCAGTTGTAGTGATGAAGTGAAAGATGATTTGATATGGGAGAATGAGAGCTATGTTCCCCGTAGTTCCAAGTTCTGTTAAGTACCAAAAGGGATTTAAGATTTTCTCTGTTAATGTCCTATATTGGGCTGATAATCTTATTTTTTTTCACTGATGAAGGCTGAGTTTTGATAAGAAGGATTTAGTACAATCCTTGCTTTATTTTCATCAGAACACATTATAATACGTGACTAGAAAGCGTAATGGCCACCTTCTCAACTTATTTAGAAGCCTTCTCACCAGAAATCTTGTTTAATTCAACAGAATATAGAGACCAAAAGCAGCTTTAAGTTAACTCAGGTGCCAGTATGGGGTTCACGATGCAGCTCAGGCTGCAGAACCAGCCGAAGGAGCAGAGCAAATGAGCCCCGTTGCGAGACAGTTACCCGTACTCTGCCTCACCGGTTTGAAGCGAGGTTGGGTGAATCCCAACTACCCTGCAGTCACTGCAGTCCAGGTGTGTCTGAAGTATCAGTCCTCTGCAAGTAGAGCTGCTGGTAAATTAAGGGAAGCCAGCCAATTCATAAAAGGTAGGCTAATATCCAAGTGAGCTAGAGCTTCCCTAGGCATCACATAGATTGGAACCTTGCACTTGCTTCCTTTTCTTTTTTGGTTGCTTTTAGTATTCACGGGAGCCTTTTTATCTATGTAACTCATGCAGAGATGCAACAAAAATAATGTTTTTTCATGTGCTTGTGTCAAGTGTTGCGTTTATGTGTATAGCTGTTTCAATGGCAGTTTTAGTTGATTTTTGTTCGGCATATCCCATAGTACTTCAATCTTGATATATAGAACATGTGTAAAGTTCCATCAGAAACAAAGTAGTTCTTTGGATGGTTCCTCTTTTTAAATTTTTTTTTTTGTCCCAAAGATGGCATCTGAGTTTTATCTAAACCAGACGGTTTCTTGGCCCTCATTTTTCCCTAAACCCAGCGATGACAAAGAGCAATGGCTGCATAAATTGGATGTAAGAAGAACACTTAGGGTTTATCACAGAAGAATCAAAGATTTCATATCTTCTGACAGATTGTTTGTACTCTTAGGGGGTCTTAAGAGGGGTCAAATGGCTTCTAAGAGTTCCTTAGCTAGATGGTTAAGGGATTGTATTAGGGAGGCGTATGTAGTTAAGGGTAAAGAGGCTCCCAGGGTTTGTAAAGCTCATTACACTAGGACTATAGCTGCTTCTTGGGCGGAGAGGTCGAAGGCTTCCACATTGGAAATTTGCAAGGTGGCCACCTGGGCTTCTCTTCATACTTTTTCATTGCATTATCTCTTGGATGTAGTCTCTTCTGCGGATTCTGCTTTTGGTAGGAGGTTGCTTGTGAACCAAAAAAAGAACAGTGAAGAAAAGAAAGACATGTAGTTCACAGTTCTAGCTGGCAACAAGACAAGTTTCTTTGCAGTGTGCACAATGGAATCCTATGAAGACCAATTTAGGTGGTTGAAAATAGATGTTAGAGGGAAGTACTGCCTACCAGTGTTCTCTGATGGTAACCCCATGGCAGACAATAGCACCAAAGGAAACAGTGAACCAGAGTGAACTCTGTAGGGAGATGGATGTAGAGAGTTTTTTTAGGTGATACGGATAGTTCTCTGAGTTCAGTTTGAGAGCTCTGTATCCAGCATCTTCTGGAATATATTCAGAATCCTCATTTTCCCAAATTGTTTTGCATAGATTGAAAAAAAATCTGTGAATTGCATTTTTCACTCTAACTTCTTTTCACTACTCTCCATTCGGCTCTTCCTGATTTTATTTTTTGGCTTTCCTTCGCAACACTTAATTTAGCATGTATTCCTCAACGAGCAGTATGTACGTGCCAAGTTTTGCACTTGATTTCAAATTATATTTGCGTTACCTAAGCATAGTTTACATTTTCTCTACTGCCAGAGTACTGTTCAAATCTTCTCTTAAATCAAATAAAAGGAGAAAATAATGAAAAGTGCCCAGACAAATAGATGATGATATGGTTTTGTTCCATCCCTGAACTTTAGCGTGGCATCTAGACAAGATGGCTACTCTTTCTGAGGAAAGGTACCCATATTTTCTGACAATTGCAGAACATTTGTTCTCAACATTGCATAATCTTGCTTCATTCCACTAGAAGCAACAGGTTTCAGAGAATTGAAGAAGTAACCACCTTCTATTTTTTCTTGACTAGACATTTAACCCTTTCTTCTGAAGGTATCTTGTTGTGCCTACTGGGATGAGATAGTCTACTTCTCTATTTTCATTTAGTTGAAATTCCTGAGATGTTCTGAGATACCTAGTACATGCAGCATCACAGGGGTTGTTCTCTTTGAAGGAATCTGGAACGTTCAGCTACAGTCAAGGGTTAAGCAGGAGATTTTGGTTTAGAATCCTGCCGAATTGCGTTCTCTTCCAATCTTTAAGGTAGATTTATCTTCCCTCTGGCTTTTCAGAAGCCTCTTGTTGAGACTTTTAAAAAATCAAAAACATCTAACGTACTTTCATCTGTCTCTCACTTTTTTTTTTTCCATTCCAGTGAGAAAGGTGAACTTTGGACAGATCAGATAATGAGTACCAAGAAAATCTTTTTCCAATGGAGCTCTTTGAAAATGCTGTGGGCAAAGTTGTCAAGCCCTTAGGTTTACAGGCTTTGCCTCAGGGGACTGGGAAGATTTGCACAGGTCTTTCCTTCACAGCATAAGAAGAAATCCTTTACTTTATATGCATTTCTGGAAAGTGTAATAAAAGCAGTGTGGAAAGAAATTTATGAGGTGCATCCTCTTAATAGACTTTGAAGTTGTAAAGATTCAAGAAAGAAAAGTATGATATTTGCTTTGGTCTCAAAGCAAGATGTTTATGTAACATCTTTAAGAAATACATAGCTCCACTGCATCAATCCACAGTGAAGATGGAATTTACACGGGGAGGGAGTTCGATTTTAGATGTAGGTTTTCTGTATTTGGGTTATTTACTCAGTATAGCACCACAAATAAAAAGTCCATTACTGAAGACAGAAAACAGAAGGTTTCTTAATCTACAGCTAGTCAATATCTTTTTGTTCCTTCTGCTTATTTATATTTGGAGGGGAGTGGTATTTCCAATTTCTGCAAGATGTGTTATTTCCAAGTAAAAGTTCTTTTCAATAGAAGTTCTGACTGAGCCAGCTGAATCCCCCTACTAAACCACTTGGGTTGTCCTGTTGCTTACCTTATTCAATTAGTTGAGCTGTAGTACAAAAGTTTTCCTTGATGGTTTGCTACTCCATGCTGCATGTGATGTCACAATGACTATTCTTATGATCCTAAATGTTATGAAAAAAAGAACAAATCTATGGAATTCTGTGGGAAAAGTAATTTAATAAAACTTCTTACAAGGAAGAAAAAGAATTGTATTAACAATGCAAGAGGTCTCACTGTCGTCATCATTACAAAACCAGAAAAATACTAAATTGACAAAAGAACTAAATACATTGAAGACAAAGGGAACATAGCCAAAAAGCTTCGCTTTAAAGGGAAGAATAATCCCAGACAAATTTTAAAACATGTAAGGAAAATTGGCTGAAGAGTTTTGATTTTAAGTGAAGCACTTGATATAATCTTGTTTTTAATATTTACTGTCAAAAGCGGCCTGACTGGTAATCTGAAGAAAGTACATGAAGTATGAGTGGTTGATCAAGTTTGTAGAACATAAGCTTCAATATAGGTATAGCAAGGATTTATTATTAATCCGATCATCCCTAATAATCAAAACAATGGAGGTGTAGAATATGCTATAGAAAGGGAGCAAGTATGAAAGACTGAGAAATGTTCCTTCAGCTTCCATCTTCTTTCATGACATTTGCTCCTTTCTGCCCTCTTTCTGCAAATTCTCTCCTCTAAGCAGCCATATGAGGAGGATTGCCTACATTTCTCTCTATCTGTCTATCATATATTCCTTAAGTAAGAACATAAGAACAACATAAGAAAGACATGTTGGAGCAGATCTAGAGGAAGCCATGAAGATGCCCTGAGGGCTGGAGCTGTGAGGACAGGTTGAGAGAGTTGGGGGGGTTCAGTCTGGAGAAGAGAAGGCTCTGGGGAGACCTTCCAGCCCCTTCCAGTCCCTCAAGGGGCTCCAGGAGAGATGGGGAGGGACTCTGGATGAGGGAGGGGAGCCCTAGGAGGAGGGGGAAGGGTTTGACCCTGCAAGAGGGGAGATGGAGCTGAGCTGTGGGGAAGAACTTGTTTGGTGTGAGGGTGGTGAGAGCCTGGCCCAGGTTGGCCAGAGAAGCTGTGGCTGCCCCATCCCTGGAGGGGTTGAAGGGCAGGTTGGAGGGGGCTTGGAGCAACCTGGTGTGGTGGGAGGTGTCCCTGCCCAGGGCAGGGGGTGGCACTGGGGGGGCTTGAAGGTCCCTTCCAACCTAAACCATTCGGTCATTCTATGATATTGGGAAGAAGAGAGGAGTCAAAGAATTTGTGTAGAAAGCTCTGGTGGTGTAGGTAGGGATGCTTCCTCCATCCCATTGCCTGCCTTCCTGTCTGCGATGGCAAGCTAATTTAGGCTGAGCAGCTTCACTACAGCAGCTGTACCAGTCTCTTGAATAAAGCTGCAGTTTCATTTCTAGGGCAGTTTGATGATTAGGACATTGATGATTAAGTCAGTCAGAAGACCAGTGAAGAAGTAGCAGGAGAGGGAAGGGGGTGATTTGATATGTGTCTCTGGGGAAACAGTGTTTGAGAGGAAGGTTGTGGTAGCATCCGAAGTGCAGAGGCTTTGAGGGGGCTGTGGCTACAGTGCATTGATCAGTGAAAAGTGTGAAGGGAGCCTTTCCTAAGCTGGAGGTTAAATTGAAGAAGATTAAGGCCATCTTTACCTAGGTGGGATTTGGGAGAAAAAAAAATTTGGGAAGCCAAAGGAACTTGGTAAAACATAGGAGACTTGACCTTGGGGCTTCTTCGGGAAGACCAGGAAAGGTTTTCTCTGTGTGGGAGCCTGAATGCACACAGGTAGGTGTATGTGAATATAGGGCAAGAGTGCCCAGACTGTTAGTTGGAAAAGGAGGTGGGGAGGTCTAGTAGAAACTGTTAATTTCAAAATGAATAAACATTTCAATGATTGATGCTGGCAAAAGCATCATTTGGCTCTTCACCTCTGGTCCTGGAGACATAAATCTACCACGAGTAGATACCTGTTTATCTCAGGTGTGAGTTCTCAGCAAGTAAGGCAGCAATTCCACAAATACACAAGGATTTTAGGTTAAATGTTAAAGATTTTCTTTGAAGTCTTGGTAGTTATGAGTAGCTGATCTAGGTAGTGACAATAAAGACAAAAGAGAACGTGAATATATAATGTAATTTCTAAAGAAAACTGTAGAAAACGTCATCAAAAAATGCATAAAAACATTATGAAAAAAGCAGTAAGTTTATGGTGCTCTCCGTAATATATGTTGAACAATCAGGGAGCTAGATGACCTGGTTAATCACTTCTGTTTTTATGTTCTACCACTTTATCTTTCATTTTTCCCAGCTCAAATCTGTTTTTCTCTGACTTCTTTTGAAACTGCAAACTAAAAGAGTGCTTGGGGAAAAAAAAATCTCAAAAAAACTTGACATTTTAGAATCCTGTATAGGTGTATGAAGAGCAGAGTGTTTGTTTTCACAGGGTGTTTTGTTTAGGGGAAAGATAAAATCCACTTTGGGTAAATGAAGTCCTATGTGTGTGGAAACACTGGGTATATAGAAAGAGAAAACCTCTTTAAACCTTGGCTGTGGGTACCACCTGTAGCTTCAGGTGACTGAAGACCTGTAAGTTTATGCTTTGAAGATAACCTTTAACAATGCTTGACAGCATCCAGTAATTTAAAACTTCTTGGTTTTAATTTCACATGAGATGCAATGTGTCTGTACTTGTGGTGCGTACCAGCTTTATGCTAGGAGACAGATTTTTAAAGTACCATATTGTTTGTTTTTTTTTCTCATATTCCTTTTGAAACACTGACTCACATAATCATGGAATGGTTGAGATCAGAAGGGGCTTTTGGAGGCGTCTGGTCCAACAACCCCTGCTTAAGCATGTAGAGCCAGTTGCCCAGGACCTTGTCCAGGTGGGTTTTGAGTATCTCCCAAGGATGGAGACTCCACAGCCTCTCTGTACAATCTTATCCAGAGCTTGGTCACCCTCACAGGACAAAAGTATTGCCTGATGTTCAGGGGGAACCTTCTGTGTTTCTGTCTGTGCCCATTGCGTCTTGTTTTGTCACTGGGCACCACTGAGAAGAGCCTGGTTCTGTCTCTTTGCACCCTCCCTTCAGGTATTTATAGACACTAATAAGGTGCCCCCCCCCGATCCTTCTTTTCTTCTCTAGGCTAAACATTGCAGTACTCTCAGCCTTTTCTAATATATAAAATGCTCCAGTCCCCTAATCACCTTCATGGCTCTTTGTTGGACACCCTCCAGTATGTCCATGTCTCTCTTGCACTGAGTAGCCCTGAACTGGACACAAAACTCCAGGTGTGGCCTCACCAGTGCTGAGCAGATAGGAAGGATCACCTCCCTTGATCTGCTACAATGCATTGTCTAATGCAAACCAGTCTTCTTTGCAGCAAGGGCATGTTGCTGGCTCATGTTCAACTTGGTGTCCACCCGGACCCCCAGGTCCTTCTGCAAAGCTGCTTTCCAGATTGGTGGCCACCAGCATATATTAGTGCCTGGGGTTGTTCCTCCTCAGGTGCAGGACTTCACACTTCTCCTTGCTGGACTTTTGTGGGCCCATTTCTTCAGCCTGTTGAGGTCCCTCTGAATGGCAGCGTGACCCTCTTGGGTATATCAGCCATACCTCCCACTTTGGTGTCATCTGCAAGCTTGCTGAGAGTAGACTCTGCCCCATCATCCAGATCATTAATGAAGATGTTAAACAGCACTGGACCAGTACTGACTGCAAGATATATCACTAGTTATTGGCCTCCAGTAGGCCAGTAGACTCCAACTAGACTTTGTGACACTGATCACCACACTCTGGGCTTGGCTATTCAGCCAGTTTTCCACCCGCCTCACTGTCTGCTTATCCATCCCATACATCAAGAGATTGTCTACAGCATAACAGCATCTGATGGGAGACAGTGCCAAAGGCCTTACTGAAGTCCAAGTAGACAATATCCACTGCTCCACTGGACCAGTACTGACTGCAAGATATATCACTAGTTATTGGCCTCCAGTAGGCCAGTAGACTCCAACTAGACTTTGTGACACTGATCACCACACTCTGGGCTTGGCTATTCAGCCAGTTTTCCACCCGCCTCACTGTCTGCTTATCCATCCCATACATCAAGAGATTGTCTACAGCATAACAGCATCTGATGGGAGACAGTGCCAAAGGCCTTACTGAAGTCCAAGTAGACAATATCCACTGCTCTCCCCTTATCTATCAGGCCAGTCATTTCTTCACAGAAGTTTATGAAGTTGGTCAAGCATGACTGCCTCTTCATGAAGCCATGCTGAGTACTCCTGATGAATATTTTGTCTGTAATGTGCCTCAAAATGCTTTCCAGGATTAGCTGTTCCGTGACCCTCTTGGGTATATCAGCCATACCTCCCACTTTGGTGTCATCTGCAAGCTTGCTGAGAGTAGACTCTGCCCCATCATCCAGATCATTAATGAAGATGTTAAACAGCACTGGACCAGTACTGACTGCAAGATATATCACTAGTTATTGGCCTCCAGTAGGCCAGTAGACTCCAACTAGACTTTGTGACACTGATCACCACACTCTGGGCTTGGCTATTCAGCCAGTTTTCCACCCGCCTCACTGTCTGCTTATCCATCCCATACATCAAGAGATTGTCTACAGCATAACAGCATCTGATGGGAGACAGTGCCAAAGGCCTTACTGAAGTCCAAGTAGACAATATCCACTGCTCTCCCCTTATCTATCAGGCCAGTCATTTCTTCACAGAAGTTTATGAAGTTGGTCAAGCATGACTGCCTCTTCATGAAGCCATGCTGAGTACTCCTGATGAATATTTTGTCTGTAATGTGCCTCAAAATGCTTTCCAGGATTAGCTGTTCCAATCCAATTCCCAGGGATTGAGGTGAGGTTGACTGACCCGTGATTCCCTGGGTCCTTCTTCTTGCCCTTTTTGGAGATAGGACTGACATTTGCTTTTCTCCACAATTTGGACACTCTCCCAGTTGCCATGTTTGATCAAAGGTTGTTGAGAGTGGCCTTGTAATGACAACTGCCAGCTCCCTTAGCACTTGTGGTGCATCCCAGCAGGCCCAGGTAATTCGGTATGTCCAGGTTGCTTAAGCATTTCCAGACCTGATCCTCTTCCACCATCTTCCTTGCTCCAGCCATACTGCCTGGGACCTGGGATTCCTGAAGGCTGGTCTTGCTAGCAGAGACAGAGGCAAAGATGGCATTCACTACCTCAGCCTTTTGCATGTCTGTGTAGCCAGGTCCCCAGTCTCATTAAGCAATGGGCCCACATTTTCCCTAATCTTCCACTTTTCACCTGTGTTCTTACAGAAGCCCTTCTTGTCTTTGATGTTTCTGGTGGGATTTAGTTGCATTTGAGCTTTAGCTTTCATAACTTTGTCCCTAGATGCTCAGACAGTGTTTTTGTGTTACTTCCAGGTTGCCCATCCTTGCTTTCACCCTCCGTAGGCTTCATTGTGTTTCAGTCTGGCTAGGAGCTCCTTGTTCATCCGTGCAGGCCTCCTGGCATTCACTACCTCAGCCTTTTGCATGTCTGTGTAGCCAGGTCCCCAGTCTCATTAAGCAATGGGCCCACATTTTCCCTAATCTTCCACTTTTCACCTGTGTTCTTACAGAAGCCCTTCTTGTCTTTGATGTTTCTGGTGGGATTTAGTTGCATTTGAGCTTTAGCTTTCATAACTTTGTCCCTGGATGCTCAGGCAGTGTTTTTGTGTTACTTCCAGGTTGCCCATCCTTGCTTTCACCCTCCGTAGGCTTCATTGTGTTTCAGTCTGGCTAGGAGCTCCTTGTTCATCCGTGCAGGCCTCCTGGCATTTTTTTCCCAGTTCTCTTGAGCTTGGAGGAGATTATCCTTGAATATTAACCAGCTTTCTTGGGCCCCATTTCCATCAAAGATCTTATCCCAGGGGACTCTTCCAAATCAATCTTTGAAGAGGCCAAAGTCTGCTCTCCTGAGGTCCAGGGTTGTAAGGTTGCTTTTCACCGTCCTCCCTGCCTTTGGGATCCTGAAGTCCACCATCTCATGGTCACTGCAGCCGAAGCTGCCTTTGACTTTCACATTCTCCACCAGCCCCCCTTCTTGGTGAGAACAAGGTTCAGCACAACACCTCTCCTCGCTGGCTCCTGTATCACTTGGAGGAGCAAGTTACCATCAGTGCACTCCCAAGAACATCCTGGATTGCTTGAAACGCTGATGAAAGTGATATCGACCCAGATATTGGTGTGTCCTTGTCAAAACTGGGGCAATGTTCCCATTACTCCAAGATTTATGAGTGAGTTTTGTCCCAGCCCTTCTTAAGGAGCTTCACTTGTTCTTGTTCCTGTCGCCATTATTTTGCTTATAATAACGGTACTAATTAACTGTCTTTTTATTCTTATCATATTGGCGTTTCCAAATAAGTAAAAACTATAAAAATACATTAGTGTGCAATTCATATAATTTATTGAACAAAGAATAGAAATTAATTTCTACGCAGCTGTTCTAACATTATCTGTTCTCCCTAGGAATAGGTGACTGCACAATCAGTATAAAAATGAATTAATGACAAAAGAAACTATATTTTACAGATTATATGTGCGTTTGTATAAAATATGAATACAATGGGATGTGGATTTCATCATGTTATATAAAAGTAGCTGTGTATAACCTGAATTTGACTTTATCATAACATTAGTATTCCCCTACATCTTGTTGAGGGTTTTTTTACGCTTCATATTGATATATCAGAAGGTGTTGTAGGCTGCTGACTTTTCTACAGAATTAATCTTAACTTTGATCCCTTTTATCATACTGTGCAGGAGTTCTGAAGAAAGCTAGTGGGGAGCTTTTAATAGGAGAAACTAGAGCAAATGAAACCAGTGTGCTTCCTGAACAGTTACTTCAGGTAGAAGAGGTGAGTATGAAAAGAGTCTTGCACTTTGTAGGGGATTTTCTTTTGTCTGTGTCTCCAGTGAAGTCTGCCACCATGTTCATTATAAACACCTATTGCCATCGTTTCATTATTTAGCTACTCCAATTAATTTGAGGTGCAAAGTCTAAGTTAAGGTGGAATAAAGTCTTAGGGCATTCATGAAGTGGTTGTTATTTAAGATTCAATAACAGAATGGATTTAACATCAGAAGTATAAGATACCCTGTAACAAAACAATTAAAAATATGGTAGATTTTTTCAGTTTTAGATGTATGCTAAAATACAGCAGAATCTTTAAAAAATGTATCAAGTTCTTAGCATTTGATCATAATGATGCTTCCTATAGGGATAAGTACTCACACAATGTCCTGTTTCTTTGATGCCAACAAACTACTGTGTAGTAAGCAGGGTGCTTTGTACAATTTATGTAAGAGGTGAAGTTTTAGTCTGGCTTCCATTTACTGCTGAACAAATTTTTATTGTAGAATTTGTGGGGCCTAAATACTCTAACAAGCCTGATACTTGGCAATAGTGGAATTTCATTTCCTGATGGCTCTGTTTTAATGGTGAAATGACTTTTAAAAATGTGCTTTGTATCAGTTTGTTAGACTGATGTTCCTATATCACAACGAACAATATTTTGATCAGATTGACCTTTACTTGACCCAAGATCAAAAAAATGAAAAAGAAAAAAAACAGAGGGAGTGCAAAAAAGGGTGTCTTTGGGGGCTGGAGTTGAGCGTTGGGGAGGGGAAAGGGAAGGGGAAGAAAAGGAGGAAGCAACTTCTAAATTGGAGTAAACTGAAAGGGCTCCACTTCCTTAGCCCTTCATTGTCTTCCAATTTTGTATTATAGCTGCAACTTGCTAGGAATCCTCCTTTTCTTTCCTCCTACTCATAGTGGGGATCTTTACAGCTTGCGCCATTAAAATCTTTCTCTTACAGCTATGCAATTCTCAGTTGGCCACTTCTGGTAGGGTTTAAGCCTGTTGTATGTCCTATGAGCGATGCAAAGCGAGATTAGTGGAAAAGTAATGAATGTCCTACTGTGTCTACTTCTCCCAAGTGTTATGCTTCAGATAACTTCAGAAATCTCTGTTTATAGAAGGCAGGGGACTGATGTAAACTGATGGAAAAGCCAACATTGGCTAAAAACGAGAAATCTCTGTTTAAACATTTTAATCTTTGCTAAATCCATCTTTGGAGAAGTGAAAGCCTGCATGGGTGTGTTAAAACCAGCTGCTCTAAATGTTTTCCAGTAATATTCATGGTTAGTGGCTTGCAGTTGTTACCTTGCAGTGAAAATTATTACAGGGTGTCCATTGCTGGATTGCTTGTTAAACTATTGGTTATAGATGTATTTAACTTTGTTAAATAGAGTCCGTTAAAGATTATAAATAACGTAGAGATGAAGCATGGCTTTTAAATACAGTCTTGTTTAAACAGGGATTTTTATAAATTTATTCCTTAAAAATTTGATGACAAATTTAATATTCTTGTGTATGTTCATTTTTGTTGAGTATATATACTGCCTTTAATATGACTTCAAGATTAGCAGCCTATATTTTAAATTATTAAAATTAATTTTGGAAGATTATGGTGTCCTTTAATTACGAGTGTTCGTATAAGTTTCAGACAATAATAACACTGAATAATGACTTTGGATTGATTTAATGTAAATATGTATTTCAGCCCGTTTTACTGAATTTTGGCTGGAGAAATGCATTTAAAGACCTGTCGTCTTCTGTGGCTCACTGTATAACAATAGCAATAGAGGATTTTTCAACTAAGATTCTTCAACATGAGCAGAAAGAAGAGGTTTCAGCTGCAGGCTATGCAATGAGTCTTGTAAACAACCAGCAAATGAGGGAGTCCTGCGGAGCAGTCCAACAGGAGGAGCAACCAAAACGAATTGCTAAGGCAGGTATCAAAAGATCTGAAGTTTGAGGGGAGACAGAATGCCAGGGCTGTTTGCCATCTAGACTTTGAAGTACTTACAGTACCATTAATATTCTATATCTTATATAAATGGAATTAAGAAGAAAGTGAGAGGCATTACAATATGAGGCTGAACAGAGCTTTATACAATAGCCCATAGTCTGCACTTGAAAGAATTAACTTTTAAAGTTTGCTGGCGTTAGGTTTTTTTCATCCAAAAAGTTCTAAAACATTCTGATTAGTATCTGCTCTGTTACCAAGTAGCTCGATGGGAAAATGCTGAAAGCTTTGAAGCATAGCTATAAAGGGATTTCCTGTATTCATATCCTTAGACATGCCATTTAACTAATCAGCATAACCAATAATATGGCCAAATTAGAGTTCTTTGATTTGGCTGAAAGTTCATTTATGGTGATTAATTAAATTGTTTTCCTAAGTGAATACGTGTTTGAAAGTTTTTTTGTTTAGTAAGCTTTGCAACTGTTCTAGGAAATTTGGAATGCTGTTGATGAATGTTTCCTTAAAGTAACACATAAGCTTTTGGGAGATAATTTTAGGGAGATCGATGTATGAATTTACTGAGATGAAAAATTCGTTTTCAAATTCAAGTATTAAGAAATGTGTTTGTATATTTTTCAAAATAAATCAGTTTAGACGATTGTCTTTGTTTACAAGGAATTAACCTTGTGCTTTGAATGTACATCTAATGAAATCATAAACAAAATGGAGGTGTTAGTAGCATAAGATGGTTTTAATATTTTTTGCCCCAATATGTATTAAACAGCTTTAAAGTGAGAAGGAATAAAATAATAATTCATTTACTGTAGATAAATGTTTCTCCCCTGTATAACAGAATGAAATGTTTGTAAAGGTTATTTAATATATTTATGTTTTATGCCAATTTCATTATTCAACAGTCCAACCCTAGTGCATATAAATTACACAGTGGTGTCAGAATACAAATAACTGGATGCCACCTTTATTTCCCTCAGTTTTGTTCTGACATCATGGAGGAACTGGACACGCTGCTTCCCTTGGCTCTGGCCTGCAGGGACGACTCTCTTCAGGAAATCAGAGCCAACTTTGTGGAGGCCTGTGGCAAAGTGGCAGCAGCTGTCCTGGCCAGGCTGGGGGAGAGGACCAAGGACGTTCCCTCCAAGGCTCCCCTCCAAGAACTGTACGCTGCCCTCTCCACGGCCGTCTACGGCCGTCAGCATTTTACAATGTACGGCAACTTAATGAGAGAAACGAGCAAAAAGTGAGTCCCTTTCACTTACACTGGTTTCATTCACGCATAAATAATACATGTTCCATGTTTTAGTTGTAGTTTTCCTAATTCCTTCGTATTTTTGAGTGCACGCGTTGTGTGTACTGTCTATGGAATGACCTGAATCAATGCTATCAATAATCTAAAGCAGCCATTGCAACACAAATTATTTATGTTTAAGATCTGCATTTCATTTTTGCAGATCAATATTTTTTACTTATTAAGCTGGAGTAAATGGGATTGTCGGGTGAACTGAGTGTACTCTGCTGTCATGTAAATAGAAGGCTAAGGCCTTCGTTTCCCTTTCTGACCTTTGCAGTAGCTGAATTTTCATAAAATCTGATTTAGCACTTAACAGTCTTGGTGGACAGTTTAAATATACGTTCCTGCACTTTTTCCTTACACCGTCTGTATTCAGAAATGTGAACAAATACATCCAATGTAGTTTTAGAATTTAGTTTTCATTGGATGCAGGATAAAAATTAGAGAAGATAGGAAGTAGGAGTGTAAAGTCTAAGACTGCATTTGACCTGGGGGGCAATATAACTACATTTACTGTGCTTATAGGAAATTTTGAGTTAAGATACAAGAATCTCTTTATTGGTCTGTGTGTTTTTTCCCATATCGATAATTTAAAAGCAGAAACTGGCCCTTTTGGGAGGGATACCCGAACTACCACAATTTTCAAGGACTGTATGATTTCTGAGGGTTGTATGCACTGTCGAGCTACTTTCCCTCTGACGTTTTACTCTCTCCTGCATGGAGTGTATCTTTGTGAATGGGAAGTCTGAGCCAAAATCCTGCTCAATAATTCTACTTCTGTGTATTATGAAAGAGTTTTAGTACATACCTAACAAAAACAATCTCTGGGCTCTGTGTTTATGTTTTCTTTATCACGCCCAGCGGTGATGCTATTATGCCTCAAGCCAGAACCTCCCAATAACTGAATGACAAATGTACTTTTATCTCAGAAAACAGGATGAAGTAATATATTTCTCGGTGACTTGGTTAAATGAGGATTTATAGATGAGCAGATATATTTAAAGAACTTGTGAAACAAAGACCAGATATTTTTTTCAGCAGAGAATGCTTGGTTCAGACTCCAGGACCGGGAGGAAATGAATGATTGATACCTAATAATCAGAACCATTTGCAGTGCTGGGGATCATTACCTCCTACCGCACAGCCTTTCAATCTTCCCCTCTTTGATCATTCTCTCTGAACAGACCCCTGTTCCTCCTGCCTGTCCAACAGTATCAGGAATTCATCAGTGTTCTCCAGTTTCAAGTTACGAGCTACTGCGTCAGAGTTTGTGCTACAAGCATTTTACAGGATGCCGAGAGCCACCACTGGGACGACTACAAAGCTTTTTATGAGGTGTGAGGTTAAGTTTACTGTGCCTCCCTTTTAGAAAACGTGTTTTACTGGTTGCCATGTCTCTGAATAATTAGAAGCATAAGACCAGCATTATTTTTACATAAAGATTATTGGAATTTACTATTTTGAGATATTTATTATTGCAGGGAAAATGTCTCTGTGGGGATGATGTAGGAAAGCAGAGTCATTTAAAGATGAGATAAATCATTACCACGGAGTGTTTGTGTCGTTTGCTTAATAAAATACTGTGTGTCAAGACATTTATACAGAACTCAGTAAAGAAAACACCATCATTTTAACTCTTCTTCTTGTAGAAAGTGTCACATATGAAAATGAAAGACAGCTGTTTTTCTCCTGGAAATTTTTAGTCTGACTGTCTGATTTTTGTTTTCAGTTGGTTCCACTTTTTACCTTTTGTGAGTGAAGGATGTAACAAAGAGAGATAGTCAATGTAGTTACCTTCACCATTCAACAATATATTTCTGAAACAACTAGTGCCATTTCACCCGTGTTTTGAAGACACAGGTCTTCTCATAAACTATAATCTTAATGATTCTGTTAAAAAACCTAAGGATCGAGTGAATGAAGATAAGTTATTGGGGTTTTTTGATTCAGCCCAGTTAAAGGCAGACATAGATGGATGTATAGTGTTTGAAATTATTTTCTCTTAATTTCAAGATGAAGTGAAAGTATTATATGTTTTTTATCAATGATAACTGAGATTACCTGGAGGCAAAGTCCTGCCCTTCCCTATATTATTTGCTGTGCAAGAGAATTAGGGTGCTTTTGTTAAGCTTTTCTAGAATTCTTATACAAGAGAAAACTCTGTGTGAAAGGGTGTATTCTACAGGAAAAGCTGCTGAGTCAGTGACAAAAACCTGTGCTGGCCAGGCGGTGCAGATTTATATTAACATGAGTTATCTAGCAAAATGCCCATCCCTCAAGGACAAGTAAATAAGCATTTTACTTTGGTTTGAATGTGATCCCAGATGTCCTGGGCTGATAAGAGGGTAAGAAAGTTAGTGGCTTTTGGCAACTGATAAATCATGGTACGATCTTCACACTCTGTAGTCCAAATGGTGGTGTGTCCTGTTTATCATAGAATCATAGAACTGCCAAGGT
Source organism: Calidris pugnax (assembly GCF_001431845.1). Taxonomy (NCBI): domain Eukaryota; kingdom Metazoa; phylum Chordata; class Aves; order Charadriiformes; family Scolopacidae; genus Calidris; species Calidris pugnax. The sequence continues at coordinate 657,330 of NW_015090796.1, forward strand.
TGGAAGGTTTTGGATCATTAACTCCAACCATCAACCTAACACTGACAAAACCCACCATTGGCCCGTGTCCCACAGCACCACGTGTGCCCGGTTTTTAAATCCCTCCAGGGATGGCAACTCCACCACTGCCCTGGGCAGCCTCTGACAAGGCTTCACAACCCTTTGTGTGAAGATATTTTTCCTAATATCCATCCTAAACCTCCCCTGGCACAACTTGAGGCCATTTTCTCTTTTCCTGTCACCTACTCCTTGGGAGAAGAGACCGACCTGGTAACTATTCACTATCTCTCAGAATTAACTGTCTCAAAAAGAAACTAGGGATTAGATAAACAATTTTATCGTTACTGACCAGAACTGATGTGTGTAGGACAGGATGAAGAAAGCTGGTATATCTCAGCTCTATACACACGCAGGACTTGAGGTGGGAAGAGTGCAATCTTACATCATCAATCTGCTCTTTTTGCTGGGCCATGGGCCACGGCCCAGGGAAGGACCGTGATCTGCTCAGAGTGCCTTCAGGAATCACAATGCTGAATGCTACTTCCATTGAGCTCTTGTAGGCACACCAAATGGAAGAATCATAGAATCATAGAATTATCTAGGCCAGAAGGGACCTCCAAAGGTCATCTAGTCCCACCCCCCCGCAGTCAGCAGGGACACCCCCAACTAGACCAGGTTGCCCAGGGCCTCATCGAGCCTCACCTTGAATATCTCCAGGGATGGGGCCTCAACCACCTCCCTGGGCAACCTGTTCCAGTGCTCCACCACCGTCACAGTAAAGAACTTTCTCCTTTACTGTGGATTGGCTCAAGACCTATTGCTTGTTGCAGAGGCAACGTCCTGCTGAAGCATCTAGCAGTGAGAGGTGGCTCCTTCTAAGCTCACCAGTAAATGTGAGACTCTGCCTCTTAAGACACACGGGTCGTAATGAGCTTGGAAAACAAGAGTAGCTTGGAGTCAGGTGCCAGAAGACCTTGCCAGTCATCAAGAGTAGTGAGTTTCTCTTCTCTCGATGGGAGCACACTCTTGCACTCATGAGTCAGCGGCTCACAGCCCTTCCCGCATCCTCGGTGGGGTCCTCTGCTGTAAACAGCATCATGATCTTCCTTCTAAGGGGAAGCTAACCCATCCCTGCCCATCCCTGCCCCATCCTTGGAAGCTAACCCATCCCTGCCCATCCTTGCCCCATTCCTGGAAGTGTTCAAGGCCAGGCTGGATGGGGCCTTGAGCAACCTGCTCTAGTGGGAGGTGTCCCTGCCCATGGCAGGGGGGTTGGAACTCCATGATCTTGGAGGTCCCTTCCAACCCTAACCATTCTGTCATTCTATGGAGCTGCACTTGGCCCTCTGCTTCTGCTTTTCTCTGGAGTAGCCTCAACCTGAATCTGATTTAGGTCAGGACCCTCACAACCCTCTCTCCTTTGAGTATTAGATGTAACTATAAAAGATTCAGTCCTCATCTGTAAATCCTGAATGCCATTTCATAAAGGGAAAGAACACTTTCCCTTGTGCTCCCACAACATTAGCAAAACGTTGCCCATCCTTTCGTTTTGTGTGCATTAATAGGGGAGAAGGAGGAAGAAGAAACCCCTCTTTCCTCATTCTTGTGTTTCATGCTTAATTAGAAACTAACTGGCAATCCTACACTTGGAGTTACTCTCTTTTCCCAATAATACAGGACATACTCGTGGTATTAGGAAGACTGTGATAGCCTTCCTTTCCATTCCCCGCTAATGACATACTGACTGATAAGACTAATTGACTTCCTGATGTGTAAGTCATCAGGAAAGAAGACAAAACCGCTGAAATACAAAGGGAAGGAGGAAGGGGCAGGGGACAGAGTCTGTGTTTGTCTGCACAGGGCTGCAGTTTCCATATCCATTTATTTATTTGTTTGTACAATGGTAACATCTGAGGAGGACAAGATCGGTAGCAAATGCTTATTACATTCTTTAAAATAATTTTTCTACATTGTTAAAATAAGAATAATGTGGTTTAAAGTACTTTTTGGACTTTCATAACCAATTTCAGTACCTGCTCACCCATCCTCCCTGTAACCTATATATATATCTATATATGTTTATACCTATTCCATAGTGGTATGGATACCCATACAAACATAATATATCTAATCCAATAGTGGTACTGGAATTAAAAGAAAAGCCAGAAGATTATAGGACAAACAGAATGATTACAATCATCATAAACAGAATGATTATAATTCTGTGAGATCACAGAAAGTTTTGGGTATCTGGGGAAAGTTAAGCAGAGATTTTGCGAGGTGCAAGTGGTGAATTGGCGATACCATGAGGTCTGAGCTGAGCTCCAGGAGCACTCGGAGTCTCAGCCTCCAGGGATTGAAACTCTCTGGATCTGGGGTCTCTCCCCAAACACCCGCCGTGCCACGGGCCAGCTCTCCAGATCACCATTTCCAGCGGAGCTTTCAGCGCAGCGGACCATCGAGATTAGAGGACAAAAAGAATGATTATAATCGCTGTGAGATCACAGGAGGTTTTGGGTATCTGAGGAAAGTTAAGCAGAGATTTTGCAAGGTGGAAGTAGTGAATAGTGAGTCCTATGAGGAGAGGCTGAGGGAACTGGGCATGTTTAGTTGGAGAAGAGGAGGCTGAGGGGAGACCTCATTGCCCTCTACAGCTCCCTGAAAGGAGGGTGTAGAGAGGTGGGGGTTGGCCTCTTCTCCCAAGGGAATCATGACAGGAGCAGAGGAAATGGTCTGAAGTTGGGGCAGGGCAGGTTTAGATTAGATCTGAGGAAGAATGACTTTCCTGAGATGATACCGTGAGGTCTGAGCTGAGCTCCAGGAGCACTCGGAGTCTCAGCCTCCAGGGATTGAAACTCTCTGGATCTGGGGTCTCTCCCCAAACACCCGCCGTGCCACGGGCCAGCTCTCCAGATCACCATTTCCAGCGGAGCTTTCAGCGCAGCGGACCATCTGCTGCAGCTTTGGGAACTTATGTTTTCTAATAGTCGGAGAATAAAGAATTGTCTGTTCAAAGATAATATTGAGTGGCTTATGTAATAAAGCGCAGCTGCTTGTTTCCTGATATATAAGCTAAATAAAAGCCCACATCTGTTTGTATTACACGAAGCCTGCAAAAATAGCAGATGTTTACCAGTAGAATTGTCTAGGAATGGCAACAAGTAGAAAAACAGGTCAGAAAAGGGGAGTGAATCTCATTTAAATCTTCAGTGAAGCTGTTCCTTCTGCGGTGGAGGTACAATGTTATAAAAGGGATATTATTCAGTTTACTGCTTTAAATTAAATAAAGCAGAAAAAATGAAACAATTTGTGTTTATAGTTACATAGTCAAAAAGTAAAACTTGCCAACATTCAGTTACTTAAAAAAATAAATGCTCTGCATTAGAAAGTGAATTCAGAATTATCATTTCTGCTTGTTAAGTATGCATGGTTTTTGAATTTTTTTTAGTTTATCTTTGTAAACTAAGGATATGTCTAAAATAAACTAGTTTCCATTGGGCGTTCAAACTAATTATTGGAATGTTTTTGCAAAGAAAGGGAAATGTTAGTAAAATGTCTATGTGAGTTCTGCTGGAATTTACCTCAAGAGCAGTCATGATAATATAGCTAAGAAACCCAGACTTATATAAATGTAGTCACATTTGAGTTATGCAAAGTGATGAAGTTATGTTAGGAGTTGAGCTATTAAGTAAACTTGTACTTTCTTATGATGACGTTTCAGTATGTCAGGCAATAATATTGTAATTATATTTCATATAAGAAAAACAAGAAATTATTTTAATATGGCCATTACTTTATTATGGTCAATACAAGACAATCCTTTTTCACTTGTGAGCAAACACTTACCAAATGCTTGATTGTTCAAAATACCACAGTGATTTTTTTTCATTTTGCCTGTTGTAATATCCTTAAAACAGTTATGTCTGTGGTTGTATGTACTAAGAAAATAAGGCATATAATTTTCTTTTGAAACTTATCTGTATTACATTTTTCTCTATTAGAGAAACTTGGAAAATTGGACCTCTTAATGACTTGGTTCTCTTTTTTTTTTTTTTAAATGGGATTTCAGAGATGCCTGTGCCAGTCATAAATTTAATAACTAGAACAGTGGTCAAAAGTTTTGTGCTTTTGTTCTCTCTCACAATTTATCACTTTTTAATATAAAACACACTTCAAATATTATGGCTGAGAAATACTGAATAGTGACTATTTCCAACAATCTGCTAATGTGATGTGTTTAAAAAGAAGCCAGATTATTTTGGTTTATTATTATTAGAGAATGCCTATCGAACTCTTACAGTGTTTTAAAACTCATGGGGTTGTTTCTTATGATGACGTTTCAGTATGTCAGGCAATAATATTGTAATTATATTTCATATAAGAAAAACAAGAAATTATTTTAATATGGCCATTACTTTATTATGTCAATTTATGGTCAATACAAGACAATCCTTTTTTACTTGTGAGCAAACACCAAATGCTTGATTGTTCAAAATACCATAGTGATTTTTTTTATTTTGCCTGTTGTAATATCCTTAAAACAGTTATGTCTGTGGTTGTATGTACTAAGAAAATAAGGCATATAATTTTCTTTTGAAACTTATCTGTATTACATTTTTCTCTATTAGAGAAACTTGGAAAATTGGACCTCTTAATGACTTGGTTCTCTTTTTTTTTTTTTTAAATGGGATTTCAAAGATGCCTGTGCCAGTCATAAATTTAATAACTAGAACAGTGGTCAAAAGTTTTGTGCTTTTGTTCTCTCTCACAATTTATCACTTTTTAATATAAAACACACTTCAAATATTATGGCTGAGAAATACTGAATAGTGACTATTTCCAACAATCTGCTAATGTGATGTGTTTAAAAAGAAGCCAGATTATTTTGGTTTATTATTATTAGAGAATGCCTATCGAACTCTTACAGTGTTTTAAAACTCATGGGGTTGTTTCATATATCTGATAAAGCTAAAATATCAACAAATTCTTAAAATGTTTCTCAACTCCATTGGAATGTGGGAAGTGAAGATTTAAGTCCTTGTTTTGATGCAAATTCCTCATAATGCTATTTCCTGAACAGGTGTTAGTTCAAATATTTAAATGTGAGTTGAACTAAGTACTTCCTAGAGATATTACTGATTTAACCATTGTGATTTTGACTCCTCTGTATTTATCTCTCTGTCTTTTTGGGGTAGTTCTGTATAGACAAGAAATATTAATACTAAAGCTGATTCCTTCCCAGAAAATGTTTTGTTTTGGTGAGTTACCATTATAAGATGAAAAAAAAATAATTTTCTTTTGAGGACAAACAAAGTGTTATATTAAATTCATCTGGCTATTCTAGTAAGCATGGAATTCAGTATATGTTTATAAGCTAGACATAACACTATGGGCTTTGAGAACAGGTTAATTAAGGATATAAGAGGTTAAATGCTGTGGTTTGGCTTTCTGGCAGAACTCTAGTTTCGTAACTGAAACATGTGTTTCCTTTCTAATAAAGATGTTTCGCATGTTGTCAAGGACCATTTTTTGGTCATCATGTGCCTGAAACTCTTGAGCTATTTCCTTTCAGATTGAATTAATTAGACTTACAGGAACTAAATTGACATTTTGGAAGGTGTGTTTTTGTTATTTATTTAATGTGTGGTGGTTTTGATAGGGGGAAAGATGCTCATTCTCTGTCCAGATGTGGCACTACTTCTGCTGTGCTCTTCATCATGATCTGTGGACTATTCTACCTCCCAAGACAGCCCAGGAGATACTTACAGACGTACTGGAGCAATCTTTGGCTATACTGTCCTCCAGATACTGTCAGGCCTGCCCCAGCTACAAGAGAACACCGCAAATCAGGTAATGGTTATATATTTAATGTACACTTTTAATGAATAAAATAAGTAAATCATACTTTTTTGTTACGCACAACACTGCTTTGATTCAAATTTAAACACTAATGAACACACTAGAGGGGATAGATACAATTAATGTAATTTGTTGCTTGTTTTAATTCATTATATTTTGTTATTTAAGAATATTTGGCAGTCATATACTAAACTCTGCAGAGTCAAAGACCTCGTTTGAACTCTTGGTGAAATTGTTACATGAATGAAAGCCTCACGATGAACAGTGCATTGAGGGATGGTGGCACAGCTAAAAATGGGGGCAGAATTGGCAACTTCAGGATTTGAAATCAAGCCATTGATTCATGAAGAAAACTCAATGTGTTCCAGTAGAATTTGGGTTTTCATACAGCTTTTCAAGTGAAAAGAGGTGACATCAGAAGATTTGCCAGAATGAAGCCAGTGGTGCAGAAGGAGAGAGGAGGAAGAGGCTATTCCTTTTCCTGTCATTTTAAGAAATACAAGGCTGGAAGTTCTTGTTGGCATTCATGTGTTCCCAGAGAGGCGGGTCTCGTTAAGAAATGCTGAAGCAGGTGTCTCCAGGTGGAATCTGACCCTGCCTCTGTCCTTCTTCTGTCCAATGTCTTGTTTGACTGAAGAAATTGGTGTGTTTCTCATCCTGCCCCTTTGCTATACATCTTTCCCATATGAATATGTTCCTCTTTTTATATTTTGAAAGTCTGTGGTGGCCATGCAAGCTAAAAACTTGAGAGCTTGTCATTTGCAGATGAGGCACAGTCAGCAGAGATACATTCTGTGTGACCAAAGAGTTAAGTGCAGTCATGATAAGGTTTATTAGGAACAGGGGGAGCATCATGGAAGCTTAAATACCTTGCACAACTTCACATCCTTGGAATAGGGAAGGAAAAACCCAGAAGTTTTATTTTATGTATCAAAATACCTGCTTGTGTGCTCTATTCTTGCACTAATTTACCATGATTAGGCCCTTCTATATCTTTAAGTAAGGAGAGTTATCCTGGAAAATTTCCGGGAAAAAAAAAGTAATACCCTGAAATGTGAAGAATGTGTATTGATACAGTATTTCTTCAATGTAGTATTAATCAATTCTATGTGAATTTGCTTCAAAAGACTGAACAAGAAGGAGCTTTCTACATTGTCATTTTGTAGAGAGGCTGTTTTATTTAATAAGGTGATTCTTGAATTTGTGGCTGAGTGAATTGAATTATCCAGTCATGCACAAATGGAAAAAATGGATAAATATAATTCAGTATATTTTCATCACAGAGATTTTACAACTTTTTTTTATAATACTCTGCTCTGGGATGTGTGTGGGGTGTGTTTCTTTTCTCCCAAAGGTTCTCGAAATGTTGGAGATCTGATCTGTAATACAGACAAATGTCTGTTTGTGTCTATTTGCCTAGATTTTCCATAAATAAGATGGTCCTTAATGTTGCAGGTGATCACATTGGCTTTTAGGTACTTAGGTACTATTTCATTCCTGCCATATGTTTTGTGTTAACTGTCTGTTCTATGTCAGTGCAGTCTTGTGAGATTTTGCTGTTGTAGTTTGGGCTCTTGCTATTGTTTAAGCCAATGACCCATGATGCTCTGCCAGCTAGTATCAACAGGCAACAGATCCTGATTCAGTTGAAGTTATGCCAACTGAAGATTTAGATCATTTGTCATTACTTTTTCTCCAGCAGGATTTGAAAATATGTACATTCTATATATACCTTATCATAAAGGAAACTAAATATAATTTCATTTAGATGTAGTTCAGAAGGTAAGTTGTTCTTATCTAGCGGCAATTTCCATATTGTTTGTCTTCTTTTGACTAGTTTCAGTAACAACTTTTCTGTGGAAGCACTGAATTTTTTACAGTGTATTAGATTCAGAATTCCTACACAACTGATGGAATATGAAATTTGAAGTCCATGCTATGGTTTAGGTATGTTGTCTTGCCAGAGAAAGGCTCTATTTAACTGAAATTTACCACTATCTTGATGTCCTAAGTCATGCTATTGTCACTTTTTTTCCCCTACAGGATTGACATTGCAGCAATTTTGATGTCCACTGAAGATATGCTGTGGTCAGTTTGTGGCTCTGTACGGGAGTTTCTGAATCCACATGAAGACAGAGATCTCAAGATCTATAAAATCCATAGACACTGCAATAGTCTGCTGTCTGTGCTGGCTATTTTGACTTCACCACTGAAGACTTTGTATGAGTGAGTGAAAGAAACATTCAGTTTGAGATAAAATTGTTTCTTGAGCTTACTTGGATAGATCTACAAGGTGATAGATCTACAATCTTCAACTGTGTTGAAATAATAATGCAATGCATAGTGTTGACACATTTTGATAAGCTTTGACTATTTCTTGATTTGTTCTTGAACTTACCTTTATGATCTTACATAAATCCCAATTATCATGGAATCATAGAATGGTTTGGTTTGGAAAGGACCTTAAATATCATCTAGTTCCAACCCCCTGCCCTGGGCAAGGAAGCAGAATCAGAGAATCACAGAATCACAGAATGATATGGAGTTGAAAGGTACATCTGGACATCATCTAGTCCAACCTCCCTTTCAAAGCACCTAGAGCAGATGCACAGGAATGTGTCCAGGTGGGTTTTGAATGTGTCCAGAGATTGAGACTCCACCACCTCTCTGTGCAGCCTGTTCCAGTGCTCTGAGACCCTCACAGGAAAGAAGTTCCTCCTCATGTTTAGATGGAACTTGATGGACACCTCCCACCAGCCCAGGTTGCTCCAAGCCCCCTCCAACCTGCCCTTGAACCCCTCCAGAGATGGGGCAGCCACAGCTTCTCTGGCCAACCTGGGCCAGGCTCTCACCACCCTCACATCAAACAAGTTCTTCCCCACAGCTCAGCTCCATCTCCCCTCTTTCAGGGTCAAACCCTTCCCCCTCCTCCTAGGGCTCCCCTCCCTGACCCAGAGTCCCTCCCCATCTCTCCTGGAGCCCCTTGAGGGACTGGAAGGGGCTCTGAGGTCTCTCTGGAGCCTTCTCTTCTCCAGGCTGAACCCCCCCAACTGTCTCAGCCCCCCCTCCCAGCAGAGGAGCTCTAGCCCTCCCAGCATCTCCATGTCCTCCTCTGGCCCCACTCCAGAAGGTCCATGTCCTTCTGCTGGTGGTGGCCCCAGAGCTGGAGGCAGCACCGGGAGGGGTCTCCCCAGAGCAGAGCAGAGGGGCAGAATCCACCCCCTCACCCTGATGGCCACGCTATTGGCTTTCTGGGCTGCCAGCACACATTGCAGGGGCGTGTGGAGCTTCTCATTGACCAACACCCTCAAGTCCTTCTCCTCAGGGCTGCTCTCCATCTGTTCTCTGTCCAATCTGTATGTGGTTTGGGATTGCCCCAATCCACATGCAGGACCTCTCACTTGGCCTGGTTGAACTTCATGAGGCTCTCAAACCGTCCAGGTCCCCCTGAATGACATCCCTCCCCTCCAGCCTGTCGACCCTGCCACACAGCTTGGTGTCATCAGGGCACTTGCTGAGGGTGCCCTCAATGCCACTGTCCATGTCTCCAAGATGTTGAAC
>NW_015090796.1:668029-681033 GCF_001431845.1 Calidris pugnax
CCCAAGGTTATTGGTTTATGGCGAGGTATTGAGTGTGAGGTTTAGTTGGTGGGTGTGGTGTTTTTGGTGGGCGTTTGGTGTGGGGTGTTGTGTTCTTTGGGGGTTTTTTTGCTTTTTTTTTTTTTTTGTGGTTGGACTCGATGATCTCAGAGGTCCCTTCCAACCACTAAGATTCTGTGATTCTGTAATTTGTGATACCGTGAGGTCTGAGCTGAGCTCCAGGAGCACTCGGAGTCTCAGCCTCCAGGGAGTGAAACTCTCTGGATCTGGGGTCTCTCCCCAAACACCCGCCGTGCCACGGGCCAGCTCTCCAGATCACGATTTCCAGCGGAGCTTTCAGCGCAGCGGACCATCTGCTGCAGCTTTGGGAACTTATGTTTTCTAATAGTCGGAGAATAAAGAATTGTCTGTTCAAAGATAATATTGAGTGGCTTATGTAATAAAGCGCAGCTGCTTGTTTCCTGATATATAAGCTAAATAAAAGCCCACATCTGTTTGTATTACACGAAGCCTGCAAAAATAGCAGATGTTTACCAGTAGAATTGTCTAGGAATGGCAACAAGTAGAAAAACAGGTCAGAAAAGGGGAGTGAATCTCATTTAAATCTTCAGTGAAGCTGTTCCTTCTGCGGTGGAGGTACAATGTTATAAAAGGGATATTATTCAGTTTACTGCTTTAAATTAAATAAAGCAGAAAAAATGAAACAATTTGTGTTTATAGTTACATAGTCAAAAAGTAAAACTTGCCAACATTCAGTTACTTAAAAAAATAAATGCTCTGCATTAGAAAGTGAATTCAGAATTATCATTTCTGCTTGTTAAGTATGCATGGTTTTTGAATTTTTTTTAGTTTATCTTTGTAAACTAAGGATATGTCTAAAATAAACTAGTTTCCATTGGGCGTTCAAACTAATTATTGGAATGTTTTTGCAAAGAAAGGGAAATGTTAGTAAAATGTCTATGTGAGTTCTGCTGGAATTTACCTCAAGAGCAGTCATGATAATATAGCTAAGAAACCCAGACTTATATAAATGTAGTCACATTTGAGTTATGCAAAGTGATGAAGTTATGTTAGGAGTTAAGTTATGTTAGTAAGTAAGTAAGTAAGTAAGTAAGGAGTTAAGTTATGTTAGGAGTTATTAAGTAAACTTGTACTTTCGTATGATGATGTTTCAGTATGTCAGGCAATAATATTGTAATTATATTTCATATAAGAAAAACAAGAAATTATTTTAATATGGCCATTACTTTATTATGTCAATTTATGGTCAATACAAGACAATCCTTTTTTACTTGTGAGCAAACACCAAATGCTTGATTGTTCAAAATACCATAGTGATTTTTTTTATTTTGCCTGTTGTAATATCCTTAAAACAGTTATGTCTGTGGTCGTATGTACTAAGAAAATAAGGCATATAATTTTCTTTTGAAACTTATCTGTATTACATTTTTCTCTATTAGAGAAACTTGGAAAATTGGACCTCTTAATGACTTGGTTCTCTTTTTTTTTTTTTTAAATGGGATTTCAGAGATGCCTGTGCCAGTCATAAATTTAATAACTAGAACAGTGGTCAAAAGTTTTGTGCTTTTGTTCTCTCTCATAAATTATCACTTTTTAATACAAAACACACTTCAATTATTCAGAGAAATACTGAATAGTGACTATTTCCAATAATCTGCTAATGTGATGTGTTTAAAAAGAAGCCAGATTATTTTGGTTTATTATTATTATTAGAGAATGCCTATCGAACTCTTACAGTGTTTTAAAACTCATGGGGTTGTCTCATATATCTGATAAAGCTAAAATATCAACAAATTCTTAAAATGTTTCTCAGCTCCGTTAGAATGTGGGAAGTGAAGATTCAAGTCCTTGTTTTGATGCAAATTCCTCATAATGCTATTTCCTGAACAGGTGTTAGTTCAAATACTTAAATGTGAGTTGAACTATGTACTTCTTAGAGATATTGCTGATTTAACCACTGTGATTTTGACTCCTCTGTATTTATCTCTCTGTCTTTTTGGGGTGGTTCTGTATAGACAATGAGATATTAATACTAAAGAAAATGTTTTGTTTCGGTGAGTTACCATTATAAGGTGAAAAAAAAAAAAATTTCTTTTGAGGACAAACAAAGTGTTATATTAAATTCATCTGGCTATTCTAGTAAGCATGGAATTCAGTATATGTTTATAAGCTAGACATAACACTATGGGCTTTGAGAACAGGTTAATTAAGGATATAAGAGGTTAAATGCTGTGGTTTGGCTTTCTGGCAGAACTCTAGTTTCGTAACTGAAACATGTGTTTCCTTTCTAATAAAGATGTTTCGCATGTTGTCAAGGACCATTTTTTGGTCATCATGTGCCTGAAACTCTTGAGCTATTTCCTTTCAGATTGAATTAATTAGACTTACAGGAACTAAATTGACATTTTGGAAGGTGTGTTTTTGTTATTTATTTAATGTGTGGTGGTTTTGATAGGGGGAAAGATGCTCATTCTCTGTCCAGATGTGGCACTACAAAAGACTGAACAAGAAGGAGCTTTCTACATTGTCATTTTGTAGAGAGGCTGTTTTATTTAATAAGGTGATTCTTGAATTTGTGGCTGAGTGAATTGAATTATCCAGTCATGCACAAATGGAAAAAATGGATAAATATAATTCAGTATATTTTCATCACAGAGATTTTACAACTTTTTTTTATAATACTCTGCTCTGGGATGTGTGTGGGGTGTGTTTCTTTTCTCCCAAAGGTTCTCGAAATGTTGGAGATCTGATCTGTAATACAGACAAATGTCTGTTTGTGTCTATTTGCCTAGATTTTCCATAAATAAGATGGTCCTTAATGTTGCAGGTGATCACATTGGCTTTTAGGTACTTAGGTACTATTTCATTCCTGCCATATGTTTTGTGTTAACTGTCTGTTCTATGTCAGTGCAGTCTTGTGAGATTTTGCTGTTGTAGTTTGGGCTCTTGCTATTGTTTAAGCCAATGACCCATGATGCTCTGCCAGCTAGTATCAACAGGCAACAGATCCTGATTCAGTTGAAGTTATGCCAACTGAAGATTTAGATCATTTGTCATTACTTTTTCTCCAGCAGGATTTGAAAATATGTACATTCTATATATACCTTATCATAAAGGAAACTAAATATAATTTCATTTAGATGTAGTTCAGAAGGTAAGTTGTTCTTATCTAGCGGCAATTTCCATATTGTTTGTCTTCTTTTGACTAGTTTCAGTAACAACTTTTCTGTGGAAGCACTGAATTTTTTACAGTGTATTAGATTCAGAATTCCTACACAACTGATGGAATATGAAATTTGAAGTCCATGCTATGGTTTAGGTATGTTGTCTTGCCAGAGAAAGGCTCTATTTAACTGAAATTTACCACTATCTTGATGTCCTAAGTCATGCTATTGTCACTTTTTTTCCCCTACAGGATTGACATTGCAGCAATTTTGATGTCCACTGAAGATATGCTGTGGTCAGTTTGTGGCTCTGTACGGGAGTTTCTGAATCCACATGAAGACAGAGATCTCAAGATCTATAAAATCCATAGACACTGCAATAGTCTGCTGTCTGTGCTGGCTATTTTGACTTCACCACTGAAGACTTTGTATGAGTGAGTGAAAGAAACATTCAGTTTGAGATAAAATTGTTTCTTGAGCTTACTTGGATAGATCTACAAGGTGATAGATCTACAATCTTCAACTGTGTTGAAATAATAATGCAATGCATAGTGTTGACACATTTTGATAAGCTTTGACTATTTCTTGATTTGTTCTTGAACTTACCTTTATGATCTTACATAAATCCCAATTATCATGGAATCATAGAATGGTTTGGTTTGGAAAGGACCTTAAATATCATCTAGTTCCAACCCCCTGCCCTGGGCAAGGAAGCAGAATCAGAGAATCACAGAATCACAGAATGATATGGAGTTGAAAGGTACATCTGGACATCATCTAGTCCAACCTCCCTTTCAAAGCACCTAGAGCAGATGCACAGGAATGTGTCCAGGTGGGTTTTGAATGTGTCCAGAGATTGAGACTCCACCACCTCTCTGTGCAGCCTGTTCCAGTGCTCTGAGACCCTCACAGGAAAGAAGTTCCTCCTCATGTTTAGATGGAACTTGATGGACACCTCCCACCAGCCCAGGTTGCTCCAAGCCCCCTCCAACCTGCCCTTGAACCCCTCCAGAGATGGGGCAGCCACAGCTTCTCTGGCCAACCTGGGCCAGGCTCTCACCACCCTCACATCAAACAAGTTCTTCCCCACAGCTCAGCTCCATCTCCCCTCTTTCAGGGTCAAACCCTTCCCCCTCCTCCTAGGGCTCCCCTCCCTGACCCAGAGTCCCTCCCCATCTCTCCTGGAGCCCCTTGAGGGACTGGAAGGGGCTCTGAGGTCTCTCTGGAGCCTTCTCTTCTCCAGGCTGAACCCCCCCAACTGTCTCAGCCCCCCCTCCCAGCAGAGGAGCTCTAGCCCTCCCAGCATCTCCATGTCCTCCTCTGGCCCCACTCCAGAAGGTCCATGTCCTTCTGCTGGTGGTGGCCCCAGAGCTGGAGGCAGCACCGGGAGGGGTCTCCCCAGAGCAGAGCAGAGGGGCAGAATCCACCCCCTCACCCTGATGGCCACGCTATTGGCTTTCTGGGCTGCCAGCACACATTGCAGGGGCGTGTGGAGCTTCTCATTGACCAACACCCTCAAGTCCTTCTCCTCAGGGCTGCTCTCCATCTGTTCTCTGTCCAATCTGTATGTGGTTTGGGATTGCCCCAATCCACATGCAGGACCTCTCACTTGGCCTGGTTGAACTTCATGAGGCTCTCAAACCGTCCAGGTCCCCCTGAATGACATCCCTCCCCTCCAGCCTGTCGACCCTGCCACACAGCTTGGTGTCATCAGGGCACTTGCTGAGGGTGCCCTCAATGCCACTGTCCATGTCTCCAAGATGTTGAACGGCACTGGTCCTACTACTGACCCCTGAGGAATACCACTCATCACTGGCTTCCACTCGGACACTGAACGGTTGACCACAACCACCCTTTGAGTGTGGCCATCCAGCCAGTTTGTCATCCACCGAGTGGTCCACCCATCAAATCCACGTCTCTCCAGTTTAGAGAAAAGGGTGTCATGCGGGACAGAGTCAAATGATTTGCATAAGTCCAGATAGATGATGTGAGTTTCTCTCCCCTCATCTACCAACATTGTAACCCCATCATAGAAGGCCACCAGATTTTTTAGACAGTGTCATCCACCGAGTGGTCCACCCATCAAATCCACGTCTCTCCAGTTTAGAGAAAAGGGTGTCATGCGGGACAGAGTCAAATGATTTGCATAAGTCCAGATAGATGATGTGAGTTTCTCTCCCCTCATCTACCAACATTGTAACCCCATCATAGAAGGCCACCAGATTTTTTAGACAGGATTTGCCCTTAGTGAAGCCATGTTGGCCTGTCACTAATCACCTTATTTTCCATGTGTCTTAGTGGTGGTTCCAGAATGATCTGCTCCATGATCTTGCCAGGCATAGGGGTGAGACTGACCAGCCTGTAGTTCCCCCCGTCTTGACTTTTTCCCTTTTTATAAATGGGGGTTATGTTTCCCCTTTTCCAGTCAGTGGGAACTTCATCAGACTGCCATGACTTCTCAAATACTATGCAAATACTATGCACAGTAGCTTGGCAATGTCATCCACCAGTTTCCTCAAGACTTGCAGATGTACCTCATCAGCTCCCATGGATTTGTGCACCTTCAGGTTCCTTAGATGGTCTCAAACCTGATCTTCTCCTACAGTGGGTTCTTCCTCATTCTCCCAGTCCCAGCCTTTGCCTTCTATGGCTTGAGCAGTGTGGCTTGAGCCCACGCTAGTGAAGACTGAGGCAAAAAAGTTGTTGATTACCTCAGTCTTGTCCATATCCCAGGTAACCAGGTCTCATGTTTCTTTCCAGAGAGGGACTGCATTTTCCCTGAGCTTCCTTTTGTCACTGATACACCTTTAGAAGCTTTTCTTGTTGCCCTTGATGTCCCTGGACAGATTCATTTCTGTCAGGGCTTGGGCTTTCCTAACCCAAACCCTGGCTGCTCGGAAAATTTCTCCATATTCCTCCCAGGCTCCATGTCCTTGCTTTCACCCTCAATAGGCTTCCTTTTTGTGTTCAAATTTGTCCAAGAGCTCATTCTTCATCCATGCAGGCCTCCTGGCATTTTTGCCTGACTTCCTCTTTGTCAGGATGCACTGCTCCTGGGCTTGGAGGAGGTTTTCCTTGAACATTACATCTGCAGGATTTTATTAGCTTTGGATCAAACTCTGCACATTTTTCTGCTTGTGGATAACAATGGCTGCAGTGAATGTCTGATTTAATTCTCTCTGTAACATTAGAGTTTCATTAATAATTGCTGTCCTAAATTAGCAATTAACTGTTCAGTTAGAACACATTGTGTTAGAAACACATTATTATTGGTCTAAAATCTTTTACCAAATGTTAACCTTTAGTAAGGTTTCCAAGGTCCTAGACACACATGCAATTGAAAATATTTAGTTTCTTAGAGTTCAGATTTATCTGCCTTCAGCTTCCAGTAAATTAGAATCTTCTACTGGCATCCCATAATAATTCTATAAGTGCTGTAATTTAAAGATAATTTACTGAAATGATCACCTCGTTATATGACCAGTTGGCCTCAACAGATATTAAATATAATTTTGAAGAGTATGGAATGCCCAGCTTTATAAAATTTTGTCTTCACAAGTCACAACTGTAAACAAAAGGACATGTTACTTGCACTGAAATGGGGTCTGAGTCTTTCATTGCTTTTTCAAGCTAAAGACTCTGCTGTTAGTGTGGTGTCAGAGACAATATGTAGTGACATCACAAATTAAAAAAAAACAACAACAAACCCCAAAACTAAGAAACCCAAATCCTATTCTACTGGATTTTATTTTATTTTTCAAAATAAGAATGTCCTACACAATACTGGTGGTACAAAGAGGAGGGTGGAGACCTCCTGCATTTAAGCTTCTTTAGCTTAATATTTTTGTTATGTGTGGGCTTATTTTAATGTTCCCAGACTCTGAGGAAATACAAAAGATTGTAACTGGATGTCTGATCTTATACACTGCAAGCTCATGAAAAAATAGGCATTAAGAAGGTGACCCATGAAGAGACAAGGCAGTCCTGCTGTGGCAGTAGTAGAGGTGGCAGCTGTAACTGTTTCAATTGTCAGTTTTGACATTTTACCTTTCCTTTATCAAAAGCCCTTAGAATGATGGGCTAAAATAAGTATGTAGTATAGCCTGTTCCTTTTAGTTATCCCATTCTCCTCCAGTAACACATTTTTTTACAGATTTATCTATACCTGGATTGATAAAAAATGTGTGCTAACTTGAGAACTCACTGAATCTCAGAACAAAGTGCCAATGGAGAGAGTGAGGTGGCATATTTTGTATTTTGTGTAAAATGCTGCAGATTAACAACTTAGTCATATAGATTTCATATTTAGGTATATACATTTCAGTATCCTAATTTGCTTTTCTAGACATCAAAAACTTGACATGCACAGGTTGTGGCAGCTCATTTAATTTACTACAGAGTACTCTGCAAATCATAACCAAAATCTGGCAGCTTTCAGAAGAATACAAAAAATGTCATCTTTTTTTATACAGTTACAAAAGTAATATTAACACTAAAAAACATTGTTAGAGAGCTAATGCATGATTTTGGGTAAGTCAAAAGAGATATTTTTTATGAACTGTGTATTCAGAACTTTTATTTTCAAAACCTGTGAGACTTCATTATCAAAACAATTATTTTATATTGTATGTTTCATCATAGCCAGTATTTGTAAGGTAACCTAACCCAGTGTCCAGAATACAAAGAAAAAACTAATTTACCAAATTCGCTTCTTGAAAGACCTTATCCATTAAGAAACACTTTCATATACTGAATTTTATGTTGAATTCCTAGGTCTGTTACTTACTGAGTTGAGCGTAGTCCATCACAGCAAGAATCCATCAATAACAAATTTAGACATTATTCATTATTTTAAGGAATACTAATCCTTCATCAGTTCTCTTTACAATTACAGCTGCATAATCAAAATTTCCATCTGTTAGCTTGGCTCTATATCTCTCAAAACTTTGGTAAAATTAACTGGAAGCGAAATAAAGATTTTTCTTTTAAATCTATCATGCTTTCTCTTTTGGTACTAGAAGATTTCCCTGCAGGGTCTAGGTTTAAATTAATCTTGAGACTGCTCAGGAAAGTTTTGTGTAATCATAAAAGCGGTGATGACAGAACATTGTTTTCCAGGAGTTGTCTAATAATAGGACTGGCTCATTTCCAACTTACTAGAGATACTGTATTAACTATTGCTTCCAGGGAATTCAAATTATTCAAGATTCTTTATTATGTTATTGAAATGCAACAAAATAGTAGGTTGCTGAAAAATTAATAATATCCTTAACTTCAAATAAAGTGATTCTGGCGTGTGCTTTCTCCTTCCTAATTTTGTGATCAAACGTTGTGCTTTCTGCTGTCACTAAGACTTCCTTTTCTTTGTGACAAGGCTACTTAGACCCAGTCCTACGTTCACCTATGAACCGTGGGTCATCAGTCTTTAACACTCATTTATCTGTGCTATATTTTTCTTCACCCTTCTCTGGCTTCCCTGAGGTAACTTTAGTATAGTGGAAATATTGGTTGGAAAGGGTTGCTGGAGGTCATCTAGTCCAACCTCCTACTCAAAGTAGGACCATCACCAAGAGCCATCGGACATGACTGTTAGTGGACCCATGCAAACCTCCATGAACTGAGATTTTGCAACCTCTATAGGAAACCCATTCCATGACTGCACTACCTTGGTGCAAAGTGTTGCCCAATGTCTAGTGTGAACCTTCAAAGCTGCTGACCTTGCCTTGCTGTTTCACACCAGCCCCCACTGAGAAAAGCTTATTTTTCTTCACCCTTCTCTGGCTTCCCTGAGGTAACTTTAGTATAGTGGAAATATTGGTTGGAAAGGGTTGCTGGAGGTCATCTAGTCCAACCTCCTACTCAAAGTAGGACCATCACCAAGAGCCATCGGACATGACTGTTAGTGGACCCATGCAAACCTCCATGAACTGAGATTTTGCAACCTCTATAGGAAACCCATTCCATGACTGCACTACCTTGGTGCAAAGTGTTGCCCAATGT
This sequence comes from Calidris pugnax, assembly GCF_001431845.1. Classification (NCBI taxonomy): domain Eukaryota; kingdom Metazoa; phylum Chordata; class Aves; order Charadriiformes; family Scolopacidae; genus Calidris; species Calidris pugnax. The sequence continues at coordinate 677,215 of NW_015090796.1, forward strand.
CTAGTGTGAACCTTCAAAGCTGCTGACCTTGCCTTGCTGTTTCACACCAGCCCCCACTGAGAAAAGCTTGTTAGAGTTGTCTTTGTCATTACTCTTTAGGTGGATTTTGCCATTAGGTGACACCCCTTTGGCCACCTCTTCACCAGAGTAAAAGACCCTATATCCCTCAAACCTCATCACAGGTGATGCTGTCTAGTCCCTTCCAGTTTCCTAACATCCTCCTTAAGCTGTGGGTCCAACACCTGGACAAAACTTTCTAGGAAAGGCTGGACTGTTGCCAAGCAGATGAAGTGAATCACTCCATTCAGTTTGTTCATCAGGCTCCTCCTAATGCAGCCAGGTGTGTGGTTTGGTTGTTTCTAGTGAGAATATATCATTGCCTCGTATTCTACACCCTTCTGGCCATAAAACTCCAGGTTTGGGGTTGGGTCGAGTCGATACTCAGGCCACCAGCTCCCAGCCTAGCCTAGTATAATTCTGTCACCGGAGCAAAAAGTTGCACTTAACCTCCGTGTGAGTTTCTGTTGGCCTGTTCATCCATGGATTGGCACTCTGCTGTATCTTGGGTTAACTCCTGCGCCCGCTTCCCCCAGTTTAGTGTCACCTGCGAGTTTCCTAAATGTGTGTTCTGTCTGCCCACTTTTGTCCAGGTTGTTGAGGAAGCAGTTGAACAGCAGCAGTCTCCAGAGTGTGCTCCCCAGACCTACCAGCCTTGCTGTTTTCTTGCTGCTGACCCAAACCTCTGAAAAAAAAAAAGATGGTTTTGATCCCTCACAATTTTCAGTCATCACAGTCAGTGTGGTTGTCAACTACTTGCATGAAGTAGCTGGGGTTTGTGTGGTGGATCTAACAGTTTCAATGCTGCTTGTGGATTTCCTAGGAAAATCCAACTGCGTCCTCCATTCACTATTTTTAAAATAATTTAATTATCCAGGTGAAGCAGGCTGGCAGTGCACAGTACAACAGACCCATTTATGACTTCAAGGTAGAGAGTGTCTTCTGCACCAGGTTGAGGGTTTCTCAGATTATAGCAGATCTGTTCTTTCTTTTTTTCTACATTTTTCAGTATTTTGAACTGATACAGGAGATGACAATCTTTCTGTTAGGGAAGATCATAAAGAGAAAGTTGGATGCACCTTTTTATGATTTCATACTATGAATTATATCTTACTCTCTCAACGAGAAATAGGTGAATGACTTGAGCACTGGGAGAAGAGTTTAGAGATTCTGTTGGTAAAATTGCTGTCTACTGGGTATAAATATCTGTCATTCAATTTTAAAGGCTGGAAATATTTCTCTTAATTTTAATATATAAGAGTTACAGTTCATGAAGTTGCATTTTAGTCATGTTTGTTCCTTACAGAGAGCTAAATCCCTTGAAGTCTACAAGGAAATACCATTAGGATGCATCCTGTTGGCATCTCATTTTTTCACACCTGCACTGAGGTTTACAAGATCAATTCTCACCTTGTCATACTCCACCGAAGAACAAAACTCCTGTAACTTGGAATCTTGCTGTGGTATTAAATACTTCCACAGATGCTGTCCACTGCTTTGAGACTGTAGGCAGCTGCTTTAACACAACTTTTCGTCAAAACAAATTTCCTACTAGTTATTATTATACTTCTGTCAGAAGAGTAGTTGAATTAAACTGTCTGGCACAGAGTTGGGTTTTCTGGCAGGAATTACATAGCCAGCAGTGGGCAGTGAGAAGTGCTGGCACCAGAATTTTCATATTGTCATTAGACACTTGAATTTTTTTATAGCATTTGAAGTTATTCTAATATTTAAACAGTCTTTAAAGCCCTCAGACTACCCCCATCTCAGTTTAAAAATTTCTGTAGAGATTTTGTTGTAGGCCCCAGAATCCAAAAGTCTGCCTTGTCCTTAGGAGACACACATTTAAGGCAAGAAACCACATTTAACAAGCTACTGTAGTCCAGAAGTCTCTCAAATAGTTCATACACTATCAGTAGACAGGACATGGTCTTTTTTTATTAGATTACTACCCAAACTGTGTCTATGATGCTTTCTTGTAGAAAACTGACTCTACGCTTTGCTGTATTAAGAAAAATATTTCAGAGTATGGAACAGATTTTATTTTCTTTAATTTTCTCACAGTTTTGAAATTACTGTCTTTAAAATAATTATTTATAGTTTAAATTCTCCCTTTATCTATATTACAATCTCAGCTTTACTTTTAATCTTCCGGTTTTCATGAATTCATAAAAACCACAAATTCACAATGTGCTCATTCTTTCTGCTCAGATATTGCTTACTTAAGATCATGTCGAAGTCTGTAGTAAATTCTTCCTACTAATTTCATTTGATTATTAGAATTAATTTCCAGGAAAACCCACCCTATCTTTTGGAGAAGTTCAGAAGGTGTGCACCTGTCTGTCTTGTTGAAGAAGTGTAATTCTTTCACATGGGGTCTTACTGGTAGACAGTGACCTTATAGACACGTAGATACACATCTAAATTGCTTACATGCAGCTGTGAAAAAGAGTTAAAAAATTAATTTTAAATACTCAAATGACAACACACAAATACTATTAATATCGTAAGTAACAAAGCACCCTATAAGAAAGGAGATTTTATCTTTTAGGTAGGAGTTCCTGAAGTCTGTATTCCAGTGGGTTTCTGTTCCATCTCCAGTTTCAAGTGTTTAGATCTGCTCTCACTGTTTCCATGTCGTGGCACTGGATTCTCTTATGTCTTGTAAAAAAATACTCCTGTCCTGAGAAAGTTCTCTCATGTCTTTTTTGGATTTGTATTTTGAAATGTCCTTCTACTCTACTGCAATAGAAAGAGTAATGACTCAGAAGTGGGGATGACACTGAATCACCCCAGAAAGGAAAGCAAATATGCCATAAATGAGTTCTGTAGAAGTGGTGTTTTTAAAAAGTAGTTACCTTCTTTATATAGCTTAGAAAATCCCAGCCATGATACATAAAGAAGGAAGCTTCAGACAGGGAAAGTTAAGATGAAAAATTCACAGCCAAGTAAGTGTTGAAAAGTAAGGTGCAAAAGAAGCCACAATTGATGGTGGTTAGTGGAGGGTGGATGTAACAGACAATATCCTCTCTGCTGGGGTGGTGTTCAATGTAAATGACAGCAAAAATGGAAGAGACCAAGGGGCTTCCATTCCTTACACAGATTTCTGCAGCCTAGTGGTTGCTACAGAATTGTACAAATACTCATACATTTACTGTAATTTACTGTGAAATAATAAAACCAAATATTAAATTATTTAATTCTGTTCTTATATTTTTATAATAATATAATATCATTAATTAACAAAAGTAGTTAATTTTTAGTATCAGTGGATTGGACACATCTGATTTTTGCCTCTCACATCCTTTGGGTAAGAGACGTAATGCAGAAGTGACACAAAACTAGCTTACCTAATTTTATATTCGAATATTTGGTCCTTATATTTGAAAACAGTGTTTTTTCCAACCAGTACTCTATTTCTCACAAGCCAGTGAAGGTCCAAAGCCTCTGGGTCGAATTTTTGTCCAGTTTAATCCAAAGTCTACGTGTACTTGCATGTTGTTCAAAAGATTAAAATTATAATTTCCAAAGATATTCTATTTATTATTATGATAAAAGTATTAATAATATGATGCATGTATTACACAGAAAGAAAAGAGCTGTAGAAATCAATGATTGGAGAGCAATTTACTTATTCAGTGCATTTTCAAACATAGTTTAAAAAGATGCTGTATAGGAGTAAAAATATGAAGAAAACTGCTGTAACTACTAGCAGTGCTAGGACCAAGTTTCAAAGAGTGATAGTAAATAAGATATAGAACG